>NW_028243299.1:0-28976 GCF_964263255.1 Lissotriton vulgaris | reverse complement strand
TACCGTCGTCATGGGGAATTGAAATGTATGCTAAGAAACTTAGGAACTCCTACATGGTTCCTTACTCTTAGCTGTGCCGAGTATGCATGGGACGACTTACTTGAATTTCTACGTGAGGCAAATGCAAATATACAAAATATAGAATTGAAAACACCAGGTGAACTGTGTTCTTTGGATCCAGTGAATGTATGCAGATATTTCAATCATAGATTTGAAGCTATGTGTGTTATTACCAATAAAAGAAATCCTACTCTTGGAGAGGTTTTGGATTTCTTTTGGAGAAAGGAGTATCAAGCGAGAGGTGCTCCTCATGTACATATGTTGTTGTGGAATAAAGATGCACCCAAATTTGGATCAGATTCGGATGAAACAGTGATGAGTTTCATTGAAGAGTATTCAACATGTGCTGTTCCGAAAACTACTAAAGAAAACAATTTAAGGCAACAAGTTTTACGCTTTCAATCCCATCGTTGTGGGAAGTACTGTCGTCGAAAATTCAAAAACAAGAAAAAGTTCTACACAAAATGTTGTTTTGCGTTTCCACGACCAGTGATTTCTAAGGGAAGATTAAATAATTTGATGTCATCTCTACAACATACTGTGACGAGGAAATCACCAAAAAATACATACAATTTAAAAAGAAATGAAGAGTCCAAGTACATCAACGACTACAACCCAGTGATTTTGTCCATGTGGAATGCTAACATGGATATTCAGTTCGTTGCTGACAACTCTATTGCTGTGGCTCGATATGTGACATCTTACATCACAAAAAAAGAAAAGACAGAACTGAAGGAAATGTGGGATGACATTTCACATGAAAAGAGTCTAAGCAAGAAATTATACAGTTACAGTCTGAAGATGTTGTCGCATCGAGAAATTGGAGCATAGGAATGCTCTGATCGGTTATCATCAGCAAGTCTCTATGCGAAATCTAGAACAATCATTTAGGTGAGTCTAGGTCTTGCTGCAACACGAAACCGAGTTTTGAAATCTGTACAAGAAATTGAGTATTTGGCGGAGAAAGAACCAAACAGTACAAATATTTTGAAGACAAACATGTTGGATACATACTATCCAAATAGAAGTATTCACCTTGTAAACACTTGTTTGTATGAAGTTCTGCAAAACTATAGTTATAAGAGGAACATCACAGAAGATGTCAATAATGGAAAATATGCTGTCATTGGAAATGAAGGATGTCTAGTGAAGCAGAGAAAAGGCCATTTGATTAATCATCGAAAATTGAGTTGTGAATCTCCAGACAAAAGAGAATTTTACTATTTAGCTCTTTTGCAACTCTTTAAGCCATGGCGTACAGAAGAGGAACTACTTGGAGATTTTCTCTGTTACGAAAATTCTTTTAATGCAACCAAGGATACCATAGAATGTCCTGTTTTTCCAAATTATCTGCAAATGTTGAATGAAGAAATAGAGCAAGAAGCCACAATTGCTGAAGAGATTGCTAGAGACAGTTCTCAAGACAGTCAGAGTTCGACTTCATTGAGTCAGGATCCACTAGGAGGACCAATTATCCAAAATGAAGCTGCCACTGCCATGGATGAGGTGGAAGGAGCTATGGAACAAGCTCAAGAGGATGTAGTTAACTTAGAAGATTTGGTGGAGCAACTAAACGTTGAGCAGAAAAAGATATATGACGAAGTCACAGAACAGATTGAACATGGATTTAGACATGAGAAAAAAGAGTGCTCATGTACATCATTTAAGCCTGTCCGACTGTACGTAAGTGGAGAAGCGGGAACAGGAAAAAGTTTTCTGATTAAAGCAATAGCAACTTATCTGCAGAAAAGGACTGAATCACCGCTGTCTTGTGTTGTAACCGCTCCAACTGGACTGGCAGCACATAACATTAAAGGGATTACTCTACATCGTTTACTGATGCTGCCAGTTGAGCATGATAATAAATTGCATTACAACAAGCTATCTGGAGATGCGTGTTCTGAAGTTTTCAGAGTCCTGAAGAAAATGAAACTTCTTATCATTGATGAAGTAAGCATGGTCTCAAATCTAATGCTTGCTTTTGTGCATTTGAGAATGCAAGAAATTCTTAGAACAGAGTATGATGTGTTATTTGGAGGAAAACACATTATTGTTTTTGGAGATCTACTGCAGTTGACTCCAGTAAAAGGACAACCAGTGTTTAAAATGCTCACGCATGAAGATATCAGGAAATCTCTTGGAAGCATTGGAAATGTTAATATATGGTTACATTTCAAATATGCAGAACTGCTTCAAAATATGCGACAGGCAAAGGATGAAGATTATAAAAATATTCTACAAGATGTAAGAATCGGAAAAGTAAGTGAGCTTGGGAAAGAAGCTTTACATGCTTGATTAATTTCAAATTTGTATCCAAATGAAAACATTCTTCCAGAGAATATTTTTAAAAAAACTTACTGAGAAGAAATCTGGGATATGTTTGATGCCAACTCTGCAAGAATGTTCCATCGTCAACAACAAAATGTTAAAAGTTAGAAAATAAAGAGATTGTGAAACTGGAAGCAATAGATAAAATAGAGCATATGGGTGCAACAATTGTTTTGTCATAAAATTTGAAAACAAAATTGGATTCATTAGAGAAGAGTATATCTAAAACAGCTGGTTTTGAAAAGACTCTGAATGTGTGTTTAAATTGTCGTATCATTTTGAGAAGGAATTCAAATGTTGAAAGAGGTCTGGTAAATGGAGCAATGGGTCATGTTGTTGATTTTGTGAATTATAGAAATAGAGATGGAATTGAATTTTTAAAAATAACATTTGATGGCATTGAGCAAGTACAGCAAATCAGTCGTTGTGCTGCTAGATTTTTGCTTGTAAAAGACTTATATGTTCGCTGAAAACAATTTGCTGTTTGTTTGGCATATGCGGTGACAATTCATAAATCACAAGGTCTAAGTGTAGATTGTACTTTGGTGAACATTGGAAGTTCTGTGTTTAAAGAGGGTATGGCATATGTGACATTATCACGAGTCAGAACTTTATCAGGATTGTACTTGATTGAGTGTGATGAGACAAAGATTTGTGCAGATCTAGATTGTGTTAAAGAATACAATAGGTTAAGAAGAGAGTATGCTCCACATTTGCCTCAATATCCTCTGTTTGAAAAATGTGTGGTAGGCCGAAAAAGAAGAAATGAAAATAATTGCAGTGAGGTAGTAGCAAAAAAACAAAAAGTAGATGAAACTAATTGTAAGCAGAAAGAAAAAAGCATTCTGTTCAAGATGTTGTTGGATTTCAATTTGAAAACAGTTCTGGTGTCAACTGCTATGCTAATGTAGTGGTTAATGTTGTTTTTTTTTCTTAAAACTATACAAGAACAGATTGTTGAAAATCGGGATCAAAGATTCTGCGGTTTATTGAATTCTGTGTTTGAGAAATGTAGCAGTGATGGAGGAAAAATAGAAAGTGTAACAGAAATTCGAAATATTTTAGACATGTGTTCTGGTCAAGATAAATTTTCACAGAACATTCAGCAGGATTGTCAGGAGTTTTTAATGTATATGTTTGGTGTTTTGGAAGATGAAGGAGTAGATGTAGAAAATCTTTGTAGCCTTTCTTATCAATGGCAGCATGACTGCGACAATTGTAGTTTATCAAGTACTACTAGAATAGACACTGAATGATTTATATATTTGACTTTACCAGACGGCAAATCAGTGTCATTTAATAATCTAGTTAAAGCAGCTGATTATAATATGGTGTGTACCCAATGTAAGTGTCCAATGCTGTCCACATTATTTATACGAACTTATGGTCAGTATGTCATTTTAGTTTTCCAACGATGTAGACTAAGCATGGGCGAATTTTGCGGATCTCGCGTTCGCGAATTTTGCGGATTTGCGGATTCGCAATCCGCAAAATCCGCGAATTCCCGCGAATTTGCGGATTTTTTTTTTTTTGTGTTCGCCCGTGTTTCTGCCAGTTCGCGAGGGTTTTTACAATTTCGCAATTTGCGAACTTACCTGTCGGGTCGCAAGTTTTGCGAACTTGTTGTTTCTACATGTCCAGCCTGTTTGGGACACTCTTCTTCATCACTGCCACTCTCTGTCACCACTGCCACTCTCTGACTACTCATGCCACCCTCTGGCCCACCCATGCCACCCTCTGTTTCATCACCACACCCTCTGGTTGTCCAGTGTACATTATTTTCGGCAAAGCAAAGCACACCTTCCCTGCCTCAAGTGACCTGAATTAATTTGGGGCTGATTAATGTGTCACAGAATATTTTTTTAGCTGGCACCTGCTTCCTTAGTGCGCCCTGATTAGTGATCTTTTGCACTTGCTAAGTGCTTTCATTGTTGCAAAATTAGTTACAACACCTGCCCTGCCCCAACTGACAATAATGAATTAGGGGCTAATTAATGTGTCACTGAAAGAATTTAAAGTTCCAGCCTGGCACCTGCTTGTCTGCTCCTTTAGCTGTAAATCAGGACCTTTGTGGCATACAGTTAAGGTCAGAGCAGGGTCACACAATAGTTGCAAGCAGGCAACCGAATTCTGGAGGGCCCCCTCAGGAAGCACTACAAAGAATCGTTACAAATCATGAGGTTGACCTTTTGCACCTGCTCATTGCTTTTGCTTTTGCTGAAATCGTTTTTCGGTTTTTTTCGCGCTATTCGCGGGGCGCGGCGTCGTGCGAAACCGACCGCGGAAGCCGGCAATTCGTGCGAATGAGCATTTTATTTTTTTGCGGCTTGTTGTTTCGCGAGTTTTTTTGCAGTATTCGCGAGCCGCTTGCAGCGCAACACGCGAATTTACCCCAAGGTCGAGTACGGGCGCGGCCATTTTGTTTGCGTGACGTATTTCCGTTTCCGCCCGCTATGTATAATCTCGCGCAGTAAGCGCATTGCGAGTAGAGGTTCGCACGAGATCGCGCGGGAAATCTAGAGGTTCGCACGAGATCGCGAGGAAAATCTCGCGCGAACTTACTTTCGCGCTCGTGAACGGGCGCCGGCCATCTTGTTTTTCATTCATTTCCTGTGTCTGGGCATGGTGTTTAATCCTCTTGGTATCTTTGCCATCCTTTGCTTGTTTTCAGTTTTTTTTTTACGATTTTGCTTCTTATCTATCCCTCTCTTTTCCTAGCTGTATATTTTTGTCTTTTCTGCTATTTTTCTTTACTTTTAAACTACTTTTTTAAACTCTTTTCTTTTCTTCTTCCCTATCCTATTCTTTCTTAATTTTCTACTTCTTCCTACCTTACCTGCCCAGACCATGGTCAAGCCAGGCGCCGTGAAGCTGCCCAGGCACTTGAGGGCCGCAGCGGCGGCGGGGAGTAGTGCTGGACCCAGTGGCAGGACAGCATGCGGGAGATTGAGGGGGGAGCAGGTGACGCGACGGGAGATATTCAGCCCGGAGGAAGTGGGCGCGCTGGTCTACTTCGTCCAGCGCCGCCTGCCCAGGACCATCGCGGGAGGCGGCAGGATCGCGGCCGGCGGCTACAACATGCGGGAGCGCCGGAAGCGGTGGGAGAAGGTGTGCTGGGCCATATCCCACCTCTACGGGGACCAGGTCACCCATCGCTGGACGGACCTCCTGGACCGCGAGCGCGACCTGCTGGACCAGCTCGGCTTGGAGATCCCCGGGCTTGGTGAGTAGTAGTAGCCATTTAATCACTCACTACTATGATGTTTTCTCCTGCTCTGTGTTGTTGTATTGCAAATATTTGTTTTTTACATGGAGCAAGCCAATAATGCCGCTGATGACGATTACATTGTAGTTAAATTATATTTCAAAATCTTCTGTGCATTTCAGGTGCACTGCTCTCCTTCTCAGTGGCGTTGCTACTATGCTTATTTGTTTTCTATTTCGTGGTCTCATTGGCCTGAGTAACTATTATGTATGAGTGTACTTTACAGAACTGCGTAATGCTAGACACTAGGGGGCAGATTACATTTACAAGCCCCTTGCGCCACGTTTACGTTGCCTTGCGTGACGCAACAGCAGCGTAAACGTGCCGCATCCCTGCGAGTCATTTACAGCATGACGCATCTAGGGAGATGCGTCACGTTATAAAGCCATGGGCCTGCACCACAATGGGTGCGTTCCTAGTACGCAGGGTGGGCGGTCCAGCGGCTGTGCGCCTCGCAAAATTGCCTGCGTGAAATGTACAAGATTTAACGCAGGCACTTCTGCGACGCTGCTACGTCAATTCAATTCCTTATGTCTGCTCGAAGCAGGCGAAAGGACTGACACAGCATGTTAAGTATTGGGTGGCCCTGAGCATTACTGGAGTTGCATTGCGTTGGCGACGTGACTCCAGCGATGCGCCGCTCTTACGTGACGAGATGCGTCACGCAAGTGCCTACCCTTGCGCCAGGGCGCGCCGCATTGTAAATGAGGCACATCTGCCGTGTCGCAAGGGTAGTTTTGCGTGACGCATTTGATGATGATCTGGCGCATCTCTGGAGATGCGCCAGAACGCGTAAGTAAGTATGCCCCTAAGGGGCAGAATTGCAATTACCGTCGCATCCCTGCAAAGTAGCAGGGATGCGCCATTAATTGTGCGGCCCGCTACCACCACCAAACATGGTGCGCCGTATTTGCAATGCGGCGCACCATGGGCCCAAAACGTCACCGAAGCTTTACTGCTGGAGTTGCGTCGCAACGATGGCGCAGCTCCATCAATGCTCTGGGGTACCCTATCTCCCCAATGCTGGGTCAAGCCGTACGTCTGCTTCAAGCAGGTGCAGGGTTTGTGTGACGCATCATTGTCCTAAAGGTGACTGATTGATATTTTGTAGATTTCCCTCAGCCACTATTAGGATGTGTTCCAGCGCAGGAATGCCCTCCCTTGCGCCGGAACGCCCCCTGATGGCGCAGGGCTTTATAACGGGATGCATCTCCCAAATGCGTCACGTTGTTATAATATTATACGCCGCACCATGGCGACCTTTTTTGTTTAGCTGCTGCGTCACAAAAGTCACGCAAGAACGGCGCAAAAGAGCCGCAAGGGCTTAAATCTGCCCCTTCCTTTGTAACCCTGACAATAAGAAAAATAGTGGCGGTGGATTGATAGTTTGACTATTTAAATGACTGGTAATGTAGCAGGCAACTGTTAGTGTTGTCACTGATCTGACTGAAATCACAATGGAGTTTGTCTGTCACTTTGCGTCTTTCCTGCGGACTGCGGACTGCCAGTCCTAGGTGAACGTTTCAGTACTTTGTTTAGTGAGTTACGTGACTTTCGAAGTCACAGGTCCGCAAATAAATGAAAAGTAACCATAATCAATATAATTTCGCGGAAATATTTTGTTATTGTTCTTTTGAAATGTTTGATTTGGTTGACATTGACAAGCAACAATCATCCATGTTTTCTGTTCTTTCTTTCATGTTGTACGTCAGCTCCCCCCAGGGGCGAGAGGAGGACACAGGAGCAGCAGGCGGCGGATGCTGTTCAACAGGGCCAGGATCGGGCAGGCGAGGGCTCCTCTGCTGGCCCCAGTAAGTTTTCATTTTAGACTAGTACCTATTTTTCCTAGCGTTCCTCATTTGACTTTTTTCAAAATTGTCTTTGCTCTTCTTGTAGACTGTATCTAAATTCTTATCCTGCCTCTACTATGACTCCCTGTGGTATTACTAGATTATTCTTATTAGTCTGTCTGTGTAGCTAACTAAGATTGCACGGTTGGCGAAACTCCCATGATTCTAGTCAGCAATAGCTCTATCAACTTAGTGCAGTCCTCTGGGATTGTCCATAATGTCTTTTGAAGTGTTCTATCTGGACTCATGCTTGCAAAAATTGCAAAACCTTTCGCTCAGTCACTCTAGTCTGGACCAAAAAACACAGATTGTATTTAAGTTTAAAAGCTTTATTAAAAGTAAACACATTTATTGAAATGAAGTCATAATAAAACTAAACGTTTAACTGATAATGGAAAAGTGGTTAGTGCTGACGATTAATTGAAGACATTTCTTGTGGTCGAGCCGAGCTCTCACCTGGTTTCAACTTGATCTTGTAGTTAGAAGTCCATCTTCTGTCTATGTGGAGAAAAATGGTGCGTGTTAAAAAAACAGCCTTCATCAGTTGTGCCAAAAAGTGCAGCAAGACAACCTTCCCTGGAAAAAGGGACATTTTTTTTAACTTTAACGTAGACAGTCACAAATTACATTGTTTTCACATGTCTTCATTCCTAGACCAAATACTAGTGACTAGTGAGTGCTTTATTCTAACATTGTTACATGTACTTTGTAGGTGGAACATCTGGTGGCGGGGCCAGTGTGGAGGTGGTGGTGCTGGACACGGAGGCGGAGGCCGATTGTTCAGGGGAGGAGGCGGCGGCGGCGGCTGTGAGAGTTGAGACGGTGGTGGTGGCGGCCAGAGGTAAGCTCTTATATATTCCTTACTTATTGAGATTGAAGACTAGCTGGGAAGGCAAGAATATGAGATGCATGGCTGGGTGAATGATGAAGCAATGATGGGTGGAAGGACAACAGCCTGGGTGGGTGACACAGAAACTGTATGTGTCCATATACCTGGATCATGCTACTATCTGACTCTTAGATAGCATATGTGTATCTAGAGCAGGGGTACTCCTAGTACGGCCCGCGGGCCGGTGGTGGCCCGGCAAGCCTTCCTTGGCGGTGCGCAGACCTTGCAGACAATCACTGCTCCCCCGGCCCCCACAGAGCAGAGGCTTTTTTGTATTTCACCTGTTAGCGCCCCTGCATCTCCACTCTGACAATCACTGCTCCCCCGGCCCCCACAGAGCAGAGTGGAGATGCAAGGCCACAAAGAGGTGAAATAGAACAAAGCCTCTGCTCTGTGGGGCCGGGCAAGCAGTGATTGTCAGGGTGAAGAAGCAGGGGCGCTAAAACAAACAAAGCCTCAATAATATGTTAATGGTCTTTTAAAGACCTGTTAAGTACTTTGGTGTTGTTGTCTGTGTGTGCGCGTTGAGGAAGCGGTCTCAACCCGGGCTGAAGGCTGACACAGATAGACACACACACAGTGAGATGACAGAGGGGGAGGGAGAGGGAGGGCAGGAGGGAGAGAGAGATGGAGGGAGGGCAGGAGGGAGAGCAGGAGGGAGAGAGATGTATGTAAATGCTGGGTCTGGTGGCTCAGTGGATGAGGGCATCTGCTGCAGGGACCTGTGTGCAACCTCATGGTCACAAGTTATCGTTTTGCTTTAGCCCCGCCCCCTCTGACTCCACCAGTGCGGCCCTCGGCCCCAAACTACACTGTAAATGTAGCCCCTGAGAGAAAGTTTGTGAGTACCCATGATCTAGAGAGAGTAGACGGTCAGTGGATGAACTAAGTGTAACTTTGAAGAGCATGTAACACTGCACCCGCACGTCCGTTCCAGTGTAGGAAAGGCAAGGAAAATAACTTTTAATTTTGTCCAAATACTACCATAAATAGTAGCAGTAGTTTGTATTGCAAGCACTGCATAGATCCGGTTATTATGGTGGCCACTCCCTACCTCTCTTAATAAGTTTAGTAGTACTCAGTCATTCATGTGTGGATGTATCACTGGTCACTCAATAAAAAGCAAAGCACCTAAAGTCATCCCATATATAAGCAAAAACATCCCATGTGAAGTGATAGATAATCAGATTATTTATCTTCTTCAATTTTCCATTTCTAGTACTCATTTCCACTGTAGGGTGAAAGTTAAATTAATTAAGCAGTAGCCCTTGGGTTGTAACAGAGTATTCTCAGTGCCACCCGTAATAGAAAAGTAAGAGCTTCACCACCTGCATGTACTGGACGGGTACAGTAACGCAACGGCAACGCAAGTCTAGGTCACTCCTCATGGCGTGCGTCTCTTTTTCTCGGGTGCAAGTTTACTGCGCTGGCATTATGCCGGCTTGCAGAAAATAACGTACCAATTTTCCAAAACAAGAGATAAGAAGAAGAATAAGACTGGTGTACTTTCATAGTCGACTCCAATGGAAGTCCACAGTGCTCGTAGAATTTGTTCCTTAAACTCCCACTAATGTTAGAGCAAGGATGAAGAAGTGTGAGGTTAGATAGATACTGGCCTCAATAGTTATGTAATGCGCTTGCAAGTTGCTAGTTGTACTGCAGCACAAATTTCTGCTGAATGATTGAGTTAATCTTAAAGAGCATTGGTTACAGACTATGTCTTTCTTTCTTCATATAGGTTCTCCTTCCAAACGAACAAGGAGGAAGGAGCTGGCTAGAGCGGCCCGGCAACGGAGGATCGAGGCCACTGTTGCGGAATATCGGCGGCTGGTGGCCCTGGAGGACGTGGAAAGTGTGCAGTCGACAACTACAACAACGTCGTCTGCATCGGCCTCCGTGGCCCCACGGGCTGCCACCCAGCACAGTGGTCCACCGAGACTGAGCCGGGCTGCCAAAGGCAAACGCCACCGCTGAGCAGCAAGGCCAACAGCTGCCTCTCACAGGCCTTGCACCTGCAAGGCAGTGAAGGCACGCCTGCGCCGCACTACCCTGATGGTGTCCCGCCTTCAGCAGGAGCTCGCCTTGCTCCGAGAGGAGCATGATGCCCTGGCCCAAAAAGTTAACAGCATCCACCCATAGTGTCCCTTGCCCCTTTTTTAGAGACTTTTGGGGGGTGGGAATTGGGAGTTGGGTTTTTGGGGACTTTTGAAGGACAATCGTTGGGGTTAGGGAGGGTCTTGCGGGAGATTATTTTGTTAGGGATATAAATATACTTTTTCAAACTTTATCTGAGCATACCTGTTTTTTACTGCTTGCCTGGTGGGTGGGGGTTTAACGTTGACTGTTTTCCTGAAAGTTTAGTTCCATTTTCTTCCTTTAAGTGTAAATGCCCAAATGTTTTCAACACTAAGTGCCTCTCACAGACTAAGTGAAGTGAATCCAAGAGTCCTAGGACTTTAGTAGTACTACCTTCAGTCTCTCGTCTCTCGTACTAATACTCCATTATACCCCCAAACCACCAAACGCTTATCTTACCTGTAATTTGTGTTTGAAAGTAGGGCTAGACCCAGGGCTGGCTCCACGGGAAACACCGAATAACGTTGGCAATCTTGGTCGGATAAAATTTCCTCATAGCAGTGGTACTAGTGGTGTGACACAGTGGCAGTTGCATGCCTATGAAAAAAAAGAAAATGAAATCTGGTTTGTCCTCCTGAGCAATTCAACGGTACAACTGAGAATATAGCAGGTGACAGAAGTACAGTAGAGCAGTGCCACATTGTAGCCTAACAAATGGTAAAGTATAACTACTAATTCGGTTGAAGTTCTTTCACATTAGCAATGGTTCTTTGTCAAGCAGAGTAAGAATATATCATCGACAACTGTGGAAAGAAAGAATGCGACAGTACAGGGCCTGTGTGGAATTATTGATAACGATATTCAACATAAGGTCTCTGTAGCCAGATACCCGAGAGCCTTGCTGGTCACTATAAATCCATTCACAACAACACTCAATGGGGTTGGTCTGGAAGGTGTCAGGTTTACTCCCCGTGATCCAGTCGATGCAAATATGGTTCCACCTCCAAATGTCACCAACACCCAGAAGTGTAAACACAGGGTGTTCGAGGCATTAGGCGGGGGAGAAAAATAACAAACTAAAATAAAAAATGTGGGATGGGTAAAGGTAGGGTCAGCAGGGAAAGGATACCTGTAACAGAAGACAAGACAGGCATCAGTGAAGTGCTGTCCTAACATACAAGGGTACTCTCATATAGTCTCACTAAATAGTCTGCAAGTCTCCCGCCTACTCATGGGAAATGTAGTTTCATAGTACGGTAGGCGCTTAGGGGCTGCGTAACCTGACAGAAGGTATAGTAGATAGAAAAGGAGAAATTGCTTTTTTTCTAGGTGTCCCCTCACTCACCAGGGTTGCCCCTTGGTGACATGCTTCATCATTGGGGCCATCCCAGTCCTCTACGGCCTGGGGCGTGCTGCGACTTGCGAATTACGTAGGAGCACTTACAAATGACTATGTGTGGTGCAGATAGTGAAGTGGACTAAGTGATGTGTTAAGGGATCAATGTAGAAGCCGAGAGAGAGCCAAGAAATGCAGTCACAGTCAGAGAAAAAGGCAAGGGATACTGTATCTATGTGGTTGTAGTGGTCCTGTTGGAAGTGGTAAGTAAGTTGCCCGCAGAAAAAAAATCCTCCTATTAGCGGCACTCCTCCATTGCAGCCGACGCTTCGTCCACCGATGTTGGTCACCAGAAGACACCCTGTCCACTGCCTGCCTGATGCTGAATTGTGGCTCGCTACTGTGAAGCCTGACTCCATCCTTTTTTCCCCATTGCAGAGACTGAAACCCGGCCTGTAATTATTCAACGAAAAACAGGAAGTGATATAATATTACAACACCACTGATAAATAAATATAAGGTATGTAGGCTGTGGAGTGCAAAAAGTCACAATTTGTTTTTCCTAGTAGACAGTACAATGTTTTTGAAAGTGCGTACTCTGAGTCACCTTTTGAAGGATAAATAAGTATGGGCAAATTAATGTAGCGGATCTTGCCCCTCAAGCTAGGTGTACTGTAAACTGTGTTTTAGAACAAAATTAGATCTTCCTAGCAGTGCTCCCACCCAGACCCTTACTAAAGCCAGTCGCAAAAATGTAGAAGACCCCCAATCAAATCTCAAAAAACGAGGCCTAGCAGAAAACTGGTGACAAAACTTACTTTGAAAGTAAAAGTAGGCCGAAGTACCCTAATTACCCATTACCCACCGTGGATTGCATTCAAACCACTTGCAAGCAACCAAGCAAAAGTAGCCATAGCCAGCATCGCTCCAAGACTCGAAATCCCCCCCACTCAAACACATGCAATAGAAATACTGCTAACCCTAACGAACCCTAAGTTAAGAATAGTGGCAAAGGCTTTCTTTAACTATGCCAAATCCCCCCTTTCCCACCATGGATTTTCTTCAAATGACTTGCAACCAAAATTACACATTCTCACGAGTGCTCTAAGACCCCAGAACTCAGTTTGAAAAATCTAGAACACCCCGAAACACATGCAATCCTGCTGCTAGGGCTAACCCTAACGAACCCTAAGTTACAAAAAGTGCCAAAACTAAAGGCTTTTCCGCGCGGATTTTGTCCCAACCACTTCTACCCGGTATTAGACCTTCCCAGGAATGCCCCAAGACCCGTCAACCCACCCGCCAAGAAGCATAACACCCCCAAACAGGCCAAAAGCAAAATCTCATACTTGCAATATTTCTGGGCCTTCGGTCCAAACGCGCTGCGTAGCTAGGCCATAAGTCGGGGTTGGCACGACGGATTTCCTGAAAAGCAAATGCAATCAAGATTAGAGTGTCCCAGCAGTGCTCCCAGACCACAAAACTCACCCGCAAACACCAGGAAGCCCCCCAAACAGGCCCCCGAAAACGCTACATAGAGCAAAATGTCAGAAATAGCCCCAAAAAAAATCGGCCTGGATTTTGTCCCAACCACTTCTACCCGGTATTAGACCTTCCCAGGAATGCCCCAAGACCCGGCAACCCACCCGCCAAGAAGCATAACACCCCCAAACAGGCCAAAAGCAAAATCTCATACTTGCAATATTTCTGGGCCTTCGGTCCAAACGCGCTGCGTAGCTAGGCCATAAGTCGGGGTTGGCACGACGGATTTCCTGAAAAGCAAATGCAATCAAGATTAGAGTGTCCCAGCAGTGCTCCCAGACCACGAAACTCACCCGCAAACACCAGGAAGCCCCCCAAACAGGCCCCCGAAAACGCTACATAGAGCAAAATGTCAGAAATAGCCCAAAAAAAAATCGGCCTGGATTTTGTCCCAACCACTTCTACCCGGTATTAGACCTTCCCAGGAATGCCCCAAGACCCGGCAACCCACCCGCCAAGAAGCATAACACCCCCAAACAGGCCAAAAGCAAAATCTCATACTTGCAATATTTCTGGGCCTTCGGTCCAAACGCGCTGCGTAGCTAGGCCATAAGTCGGGGTTGGCAAGACGGATTTCCTGAAAAGCAAATGCAATCAAGATTAGAGTGTCCCAGCAGTGCTCCCAGACCACGAAACTCACCCGCAAACACCAGGAAGCCCCCCAAACAGGCCCCCGAAAACGCTACATAGAGCAAAATGTCAGAAATAGCCAAAAAAAAAAATCGGCCTGGATTTTGTCCCAACCACTTCTACCCGGTATTAGACCTTCCCAGGAATGCCCCAAGACCCGTCAACCCACCCGCCAAGAAGCATAACACCCCCAAACAGGCCAAAAGCAAAATCTCACACTTGCAATATTTCTGGGCCTTCGGTCCAAACGCGCTGCGTAGCTAGGCCATAAGTCGGGGTTGGCACGACGGATTTCCTGAAAAGCAAATGCAATCAAGATTAGAGTGTCCCAGCAGTGCTCCCAGACCACGAAACTCACCCGCAAACACCAGGAAGCCCCCCAAACAGGCCCCCGAAAACGCTACATAGAGCAAAATGTCAGAAATAGGCCAAAAAAAAATCGGCCTGGATTTTGTCCCAACCACTTCTACCCGGTATTAGACCTTCCCAGGAATGCCCCAAGACCCGTCAACCCACCCGCCAAGAAGCATAACACCCCCAAACAGGCCAAAAGCAAAATCTCATACTTGCAATATTTCTGGGCCTTCGGTCCAAACGCGCTGCGTAGCTAGGCCATAAGTCGGGGTTGGCACGACAGATTTCCTGAAAAGCAAATGCAATCAAGATTAGAGTGTCCCAGCAGTGCTCCCAGACCACGAAACTCACCCACAAACACCAGGAAGCCCCCCAAACAGGCCCCCGAAAACGCTACATAGAGCAAAATGTCAGAAATAGCCCAAAAAAAAATCGGCCTGGATTTTGTCCCAACCACTTCTACCCGGTATTAGACCTTCCCAGGAATGCCCCAAGACCCGGCAACCCACCCGCCAAGAAGCATAACACCCCCAAACAGGCCAAAAGCAAAATCTCATACTTGCAATATTTCTGGGCCTTCGGTCCAAACGCGCTGCGTAGCTAGGCCATAAGTCGGGGTTGGCACGACGGATTTCCTGAAAAGCAAATGCAATCAAGATTAGAGTGTCCCAGCAATGCTCTCAGACCACGAAACTCACCCACAAACAGACGGAACCCCCCCTAAGAGCACCTCAAAGGCAAGCAAGTCATCAAAAACACAAAAAATTTTCCGCCTCGGATTTGGTCCAAACCACTTTTAGTGCTTCCCAGCAATGGCCCCAGACCCGTCAACTCACCTGCAAAGAGGTAGAACAACACCCCCACAAGTGCTGAGTCTTTCTTCATTAGGCGTAAACCAGCCCTCTGCTTTGATGGAAATAGGAGTCTGGAGGAGGAGGATAGAGGAGCATGTTCTTCTGAACTTGTGAACCTGAGGAATGCAGACTGCGGCACCTTCAAATAAATTAGCAAACAAGTGAAGACAGTTCTGCTGATGGGCTTGTTTTTGTGATTATCTGATTAAAGTTTGAATTATATTAACTGTGCACAACAAAGAAAGACAGACACACAGGAATAAAAGTGAATAAGGATGAAAAAGAAAGTTATTGATTCGTTGTCTCATTTTCAGGGCTCGAAGTCGGTATCACGGTCCAGGAATAAGAATAAGGCTTCGTCATCATACTCTCCGAATTCAGCCAGGGTGAGGTCAGTGCCACCTGACAGAGTAGAAATTCCCTCATCTATGTTGCTGGCCACCTCCTCTTCATCCGGCACGGTCTCTCGTACTCTTATATCTGGTGGTATGAGGTGCTGATTCATCTTGATCATTGTTAACCTCTCCACATTTTTGGGCGAGAGGCGGCTCCGTTTGGGAGTTACAATCCCACCAGCCGCACTGAAAACCCGTTCAGAAGACACACTTGCGAGTGGGCAAGACAAGTAGTTTAAAGCCAGGTTGGTGAGCTGTGGCCACAATTCTTTTTTCCCATGCCAATACGCCAATGGGTCAGAATTAACATAGACCTCTGTGGAGTCATTCAGATAGTCCTTCACCATCGACTCAAGGTCCTCCTCCAAGGTTCCTCCACTTTGCGTAGCTCTTGCTGTGCCTCTGACCTTTTGAGAACCAAACCCACGCAGAGCTAGCCAATCCTCTTCAGCCTCCAATGTTTCTGTTGTCTTTCGTGCAGATGATCCGGTTGCCGGTGTCTTTAACGGCTGAGAGGTCACTTGTGCCACAGCCACAGGTGCAGAAGTGGATTGTTTTGACTGGGGATGGCCTGCTGATGTACTGCCATTTCCTTCAATTTCCAGCCGTTCTGTTTCAAACTTCTTGGCTGACAAGGCTAGCCAACGTTTGTACTTTGTAACATCTTCATCACCAAAAGGAAAGAATGCTCTGCCTGCCAGCGCCTTTTTGTAGCGTGGATCCAGAATAGTAGCACAAATGTAATGCTGTTCTGAGTGGATCTTTTTAAGACGTTCATCACCTTGTAGGAGCTCTAATAATTGCTCAGCCAGAAGCAAAGAGTCTTTCTTTTTGTCATCTTTTCCAAACACAGAACACACCTCCTTCAGTTGGTCCTCCAGCATGTACAACAATGGGATAGCTTTTCCCAAATTAGAGTCCTCCTTGCTGACTGCACGCGTGAAGACCTCAAAAGGACGAAGCATGCGTGTTAGGCTTTCAACTATGTTCCATTGCGGCCCACCCATCCTCAGCTCCTCTATACCCTCTTTCAAGAAATATTGATCGAGTTGCGTATACTGCTCATACAGACGCTCAAGCATGTAGAAGGTTGAGTTCCAACGTGTTACCACCTCCTGGATGAGTGCTTTCACTGGCATTTGACATTGATATAGCATGCTCCTCAGCTGCTTCCGGGCCTTAAAAGAATGCCTGAAATGCTTGCAAATTTTTCGGCAGTTCTCCAATACACTGTACGCTGCACTGCGTTTATTACCCAAGAATTTTTGGACAACCAGGTTTATACAGTGCGCCAAACACGGCACTCTGAAATAGTAACCGTCCCTCATGGCCTTAACTATATTGGAGCCATTGTCCGTGGAAACATAACCAACCTTGCGTTTTAGTGGGGACAGACAGTTAAGGACCTTTGTGTTAAAGACATCCAAAATGTTTTCTGCTGTGTGACGTTTCTCCAAACCAAACATGGCTAGTGTTGCATGTTTCCGAGCACCTTTAAAAACAATGTTAGTGTCAACACCTGAGTTTAGCTTTGCTTTAGCCCCTGAAAAAGAGACCCAGTGTGCAGTGATGCACATGTAATCAGCGCCTGCGCCACTGGTCCACATGTCTGTTGTCAGATGTATAGTGTGAACAGCACTCTTCTGCAAAGCTGCCCCAATCACCTTCAGAACATCTTCATGTAGTGCTGGAACCGCAACTCGGGCAAAATAGAACCGGCTAGGAACCTTCCATTTAGGGCAGAGCGCTGTCACTAATTCTAGAAAACCAACCCCTTCTACAAAAGAAAAAGGGAGAAGGTCCAGAGCTAGCATTTTAGCCAGCTTAGTGTTATACAGACGGGTCATTGGGTGGTTGCGTTCATATTGCGCTTCTGTAAACAACATCTTTTTAATGTTGCCCTGGACCAATGATTTACGGGATGATGATGATCTCTTCGACCCAGTTACGCTCGCTGATGAACTTTCCCGCATTGATGTCTCACTCTCTCCCACACTCTTAGTGTGGCTCCCATGGGGTGTGCTGCTGACATGGGAACTGGGTGTAAGTGAAGTGTTTGAATCGTCTTCTTCTACCTCCTCGTCATCAGCAGATGACAAATCAACGTTTTCATTACGTGCAATTCCGGCTTTCTTGACCGCCTCTAGGTGCGGAAACCATTGGACAGCGTGCCTTCTCTCAAGATGACCTCTCTGGCCTCCGGTACCATAGTTAGAACCAAGCTTACCACGACTAAATCGAAGCTTACAAAGGCTACAAATGGCTACGTTTTCCTTTTTTGGGCAAACACTAAAGAAGTCCCAAACTGGAGACTTGAAATGTCTTCGGGGGCCGGAGGAGGCGGCGATACTGGTGGTGGTGGTCCTGCTGCTAATGACAGATGAAGTGGAGGATGTGGATTGCCGAACTTCAGTACGTTTTGCACTTTCACCACCACGAATTGAGGTCGAGGACGAGGTGGGTACCTTCTTGCGAAGAAATATGGAAGCGGTAGGTTTTGGTGTACTACTTAACTCCAAATCTAATGATTCCATTTCCATTGCCTCCTCGCCGACATCATCATCACGCTCAGCAGCTTCTCGGGATAGGGTCAAAATGTCTCTTTGCTGCATGCCCGGTGGGGCTGCAGTGACCTTTGTGATGACTGGCTCGTCGTCATCGTGAGAGGCTTCATCACCAGCAGTATCTGTCACTTCTTGTTGAGCCTCATCACACTCCATAGGTTTGAGTTTTTGGACGACCTTCCTTTTACGCTTAGGTACCGGTGTCAGATCATGGTGTGCCTCACTGTCAGACCGCAGTTGTGGTTCCCAAGACAGATCACTTGCATCAGAACGAGGTGGGCTTGAAGAAGATGTAGACACCCCCCTTGATCTTTTCCTTGCTAGGGATGTGGAAGACAATGAATGATCATCAGGAGGAGTGGCTTCCAATGATACCTCAGCTTCATTGTCGATTTCCAAATGTGCCCCTACTTCGGGAGGAACAACTATTGTGGGCACTTGTGAACCTCCATGCACCTTTGCTTGCGCATCTCCTTTTGCTGCCTCTCCTTCCACATGTACTTGGGCGTGTACTTGCACATGGTGTTGTTGTTGCGGCTGTGGTTGTTCAACACTTGTCAGATGAGTTACAACAACCTGTGTTGATTCAGGGACATTGCTGCTACTTTCTTGCGATGAGCCAACATCACTGGTCGATGGTGATTGGAGAAGTACACTGACTGCCTCTGAAGCACTCAAGGGCTTTGACTTAAGTTGTCGTGGTGGTGGAGGCACTGAACCCAATGGAGCAGGGGTGCTGCTCTCAGCTTGGTCCCCAGCAGATCCTGCTGCTGCAGGCGTACTTTTTTTTTTGCTCCCAAAAAAAGTGGCGGGTGGCACACCAGCCTCCTTGGTAACTTGCTTCTTCTGCTCCTTACTAGCAACTTTCTTGCTAGAGGAGCTACGGAGAACTTTCTTTGGGGGCGGGGCCATCTTCTTCAGAGCAGGTCAGACAGCAGGCCGCAGTTGCACGAATTGTAGAGTTGTCTGAGGCCAGACGTGACGTCGCGTGACGTTATGCTGCACACACACACCGCTGCAGGACTTCTTCCTGGCACTGGTGGTTCTCTTGAGTCTTGTGCACCTAAAAAAAATGGAAGACAGAGGAACATCAGTTCAGTTATAGAGCACAAAAAAATCGAAAAACACTGCAAAATCAGCACAATCCCAATCCATCCATGCCCTCCATAATGTTTAAATTCAAGACAACCCACAGAAAGACTAGGCCCATGCAAGACTCACTACCCCTGGGCATAAATAAAGGTTGAAAAGTAGGCAAAATGGTTGGAGGCCTAACAACAAAGCCTGCATTTAAAATGGCCACTTGCCTGCCAGCACATGGCCAGTGCCTGTAGCTGCACTCAAAATGGCCACCAGCCACATGGCATGTCCCTCCCCATGAACACCCCCAAAAATCGAAAAACACTGCAAAATCAGCACAATCCCATTCAATCCATGGCCTCCATGATGTTTAAATTCAAGACAACCCACAGAAATACTAGGCCCATGCAAGACTCACTACCCCTGGGCATAAATAAAGGTTGAAAAGTAGGCAAAATGGTTGGAGGCCTAACAACAAAGCCTGCATTCAAAATGGCCACTTGCCTGCCAGCACATGGCCAGTGCCTGTAGCTGCACTCAAAATGGCCACCAGCCACATGGCATGTCCCTCCCCATGAACACCCCCAAAAATCGAAAAACACTGCAAAATCAGCACAATCCCATTCCATCCATGGCCTCCATGATGTTTAAATTCAAGACAGCCCACAGAAAGACTAGGCCCATGCTAGACTCAAATACCCCTGGTGAAAAGGCCACAAGTACAGGCCCAAAAATCGAAAAACACTGCAAAATCAGCACAATCCCATTCCATCCATGGCCTCCATGATGTTTAAATTCAAGACAGCCCACAGAAAGACTAGGCCCATGCTAGACTCAAATACCCCTGGTGAAAAGGCCACAAGTACAGGCCCAAAAATCGAAAAACACTGCAAAATCAGCACAATCCCATTCAATCCATGGCCTCCATGATGTTTAAATTCAAGACAACCCACAGAAATACTAGGCCCATGCAAGACTCACTACCCCTGGGCATAAATAAAGGTTGAAAAGTAGGCAAAATGGTTGGAGGCCTAACAACAAAGCCTGCATTCAAAATGGCCACTTGCCTGCCAGCACATGGCCAGTGCCTGTAGCTGCACTCAAAATGGCCACCAGCCACATGGCATGTCCCTCCCCATGAACACCCCCAAAAATCGAAAAACACTGCAAAATCAGCACAATCCCATTCCATCCATGGCCTCCATGATGTTTAAATTCAAGACAGCCCACAGAAAGACTAGGCCCATGCTAGACTCAAATACCCCTGGTGAAAAGGCCACACGTACAGGCCCAAAAATCGACAAAACACTGCAAAATCAGCACAATCCCATTCCATCCATGGCCTCCATGATGTTTAAATTCAAGACAGCCCACAGAAAGACTAGGCCCATGCTAGACTCAAATACCCCTGGTGAAAAGGCCACAAGTACAGGCCCAAAAATCGAAAAACACTGCAAAATCAGCACAATCCCATTCCATCCATGGCCTCCATGATGTTTAAATTCAAGACAGCCCACAGAAAGACTAGGCCCATGCTAGACTCAAATACCCCTGGTGAAAAGGCCACAAGTACAGGCCCAAAAATCGAAAAACACTGCAAAATCAGCACAATCCCATTCAATCCATGGCCTCCATGATGTTTAAATTCAAGACAACCCACAGAAATACTAGGCCCATGCAAGACTCACTACCCCTGGGCATAAATAAAGGTTGAAAAGTAGGCAAAATGGTTGGAGGCCTAACAACAAAGCCTGCATTCAAAATGGCCACTTGCCTGCCAGCACATGGCCAGTGCCTGTAGCTGCACTCAAAATGGCCACCAGCCACATGGCATGTCCCTCCCCATGAACACCCCCAAAAATCGAAAAACACTGCAAAATCAGCACAATCCCATTCAATCCATGGCCTCCATGATGTTTAAATTCAAGACAACCCACAGAAATACTAGGCCCATGCAAGACTCACTACCCCTGGGCATAAATAAAGGTTGAAAAGTAGGCAAAATGGTTGGAGGCCTAACAACAAAGCCTGCATTCAAAATGGCCACTTGCCTGCCAGCACATGGCCAGTGCCTGTAGCTGCACTCAAAATGGCCACCAGCCACATGGCATGTCCCTCCCCATGAACACCCCCAAAAATCGAAAAACACTGCAAAATCAGCACAATCCCATTCCATCCATGGCCTCCATGATGTTTAAATTCAAGACAGCCCACAGAAAGACTAGGCCCATGCTAGACTCAAATACCCCTGGTGAAAAGACCACAAGTACAGGCCCAAAAATCGAAAAACACTGCAAAATCAGCACAATCCCATTCCATCCATGGCCTCCATGATGTTTAAATTCAAGACAGCCCACAGAAAGACTAGGCCCATGCTAGACTCAAATACCCCTGGTGAAAAGGCCACAAGTACAGGCCCAAAAATCGAAAAACACTGCAAAATCAGCACAATCCCATTCAATCCATGGCCTCCATGATGTTTAAATTCAAGACAACCCACAGAAATACTAGGCCCATGCAAGACTCACTACCCCTGGGCATAAATAAAGGTTGAAAAGTAGGCAAAATGGTTGGAGGCCTAACAACAAAGCCTGCATTCAAAATGGCCACTTGCCTGCCAGCACATGGCCAGTGCCTGTAGCTGCACTCAAAATGGCCACCAGCCACATGGCATGTCCCTCCCCATGAACACCCCCAAAAATCGAAAAACACTGCAAAATCAGCACAATCCCATTCCATCCATGGCCTCCATGATGTTTAAATTCAAGACAGCCCACAGAAAGACTAGGCCCATGCTAGACTCAAATACCCCTGGTGAAAAGGCCACAAGTACAGGCCCAAAAATCGACAAAACACTGCAAAATCAGCACAATCCCATTCCATCCATGGCCTCCATGATGTTTAAATTCAAGACAGCCCACAGAAAGACTAGGCCCATGCACCACTCACTACCCCTGGTCAAGGCCCCAACAACAGGTAAAAAATCGAAAAACACAAAATTTTACAAAAAAAAAAAATCGAAAAACACAGAAAAATCAGCACAATCCCAATTCATCTATGGCCTCCATGATGTTTAAGTTCAAGACAACCCACAGAAAGAATCAGTCCACCCACCACTGAGTACCCCTGGGCAAAAGGCCCCAAAACAGCCCAAAAATCGAAAATCCCAAAATTTTAGTTGCAGCAACTGTAATGCCCCAAACAAACTTACTTGTAAAATTTCTAATCCAACAGTCATCCAAAGAAAGTCAAAAAGGCCTCAAATCCAAAGATCCAGCAGCATCCACAAAAAGTAATCCTTCCAGGTCCACATCCAAATGAAAAGTGACCAGGAGATGGACAAAGCACTGGGAGGAGCCTGCTGAACAGGAACAGGAAGTTGAAGACTATGGGGCACTTCCTTCCTCCCACCCCCCTGCCCCCCTCCCCAAAATGGACTCCTCGCTAAAAAAGTGCAGGCAAATGTCAAACTAAGGAGTTATTCACATAAAAATCATCATTTCTAGAAGGTTTATGCTGCTTGCTGGTGGATTTCTTGTGCAGAATTGCAAATTTATATTTTCGCTCGCCGCATCTCAAATCTCGCAATTGCGAAGTACCGCGAGACGTGATCTCGCCGTACTCGCGTTGACAAACTATCGCTGGCAAGCCGCGATGACGTAATCGCGCTCGCCAATTCCCGCGGGATCACACAGCAAGATCCAAAATGGCGCAGCACTCGCAAACTATCGAAAAAAACAACTCGGCAAACGATGATAAACGCCGCGCGCCGCAAAAATTGTATCACCAACGCCGCGCGCCGCCAAAAAAATCCGCTGCGTGCGAATTTGCGGATTTTGCGGGAAATCCGCAAATCTCGCGGATTGCGGATTTCCCGAAAATCCGCAAAATCCGCGAGCGGAACGGATTTTCCGCCCACGCTTAATGTAGACCTGATGGAACTAAATTGACAACTTGTATCAAAAATTTCGTGGCTTCTCAGTTATCAATTTCAGGAAGAACCTTTTCAACTGTAGCTAATATTAATCATGACGGTCCTTCGACAACATCAGGGCATTATACATGCTACTTAAAATGTCAAAAAGGTTGGAGTTACTGCAATGATTCTCATTTGACTTATAAACAACGTTTGCCATTTGACTTAAAAAATTCTTACCTAGTGTTTTTACAACCAAAGTTTTAGTAAAGGTAATTGGCCTATGAAGACGGGAGCAGTAAATAATATAGTAAGTGATATCAGTTTTATAGGAAATGTTAAACATGAGTGATCAAAAAAGGGAATATGAATATTTAAAGATTGTAAAAATGTAATATGAGCTTTTCTTTGAAAACTTTGGGTAAACGGTAATTTCAGAGTTTAATTAGAGAAATTTTAAAATATACTCATATATCTGACACTATTTGTCCATAAGGAAAGTGTAAGGTATGATTAATGAATCGTAACTTAACACAAGGAGGAAAATGAAAACGTTGAGAATTATTTCAGATGTTCTTAGATCTTTTTTTATAGAAAGTCGATGAAATGGAAATTTAAAAGAACAGCAGAGTATTTTTTAACAAAAAGGACCTTCACGGTCTACTATTTGGCCTCAAGGAAAAGTAAGTGAATCAAAGATTAGTGTACATATATGATTTATAACTTTATATGTTTTTTTTTAAACACAATCTTTTAGATTGTGTTTTTTTTTCCCGCTGTTACATGATGAAGAGTTTGAACTCACTGTTTTTAGTGAAATTCAATATATTCTGAGAACAGCAAAAATAAACAATGTAACATATTGTATAAGTCATTCTATAGTTTGCATTGTGTAATTTATATTGTATTCCCATTGTCTCACACTCATTTTCCTTTTTCCACCCTTATTCAGCTCTCTTTACTCACTTACACTGCCTTTCTTTCACTTTGTTTCATCGCTATTCCTTTACTCTACTTCTTTCACACCTCCTCAATCCAATTTCAACTGTCTGCATTTCCTCTCTCCCTTGCACCACTTTTCAGCTTTCTCATATTCTCTCAGTACCACTGCTTTAGTTCTCTTCCCCTCTCTTTCCTTCTTTTGCTCCTTTACTCTTTTTCCTTTCTTCACTCATTGTAGTGCACTTTACTCAGTCCTTCTCTATGTCTTTCTGTGTACTTACTTCCTCACTCATTTTTCCTCTATCGTTCTATATTAACCTCATTCCTTTCATCCCTTCACTCTGTGACTCCCCTTCACTCACTCCCAGTCATCTTCAATTCCTCTTTCTTGTAAATAGATCCTCATTTAGACTCCTTTCCCTTTCACTCATTTTCCTTTTACTTACTTCTCTTTCCTGATTTCATTTTGGTATATCACATTCTTTTAGTATCTTACTTACCTTCAGTAATTTGTTCTCCTTCTATTTCTTTTTCCCTCTTTTTTGTCTTTCTACATTACTTTATTTACGTTTCTGTATCCTTCACTCTTGCTTTATTTCTTAGTAAACTTTTTTGATTTTTTACCTCTTGACCTGTTTCTTCTATTTTAAAATATATATTTTACTAAATATAACTTTTTTTTTCTTTTGTCTTTCACAGATATAAAGTGTAGTTTAAACATGCAAGTAAGTTTTCATTAATTATATGGTAAGTGTGACTAAAAAATTTAGTTTGTCATCACCCTTTGCTTTAACTTCACTACTTTTCTCTCACCCTACCTCACCCCTGTTTCCTTACTCTGCTTCCCTCACTTATTCTTATCCTCCATGTTTACTTCTCTTTTCCTTACTTTCCTACCACATTCAACTTCTTTCAGTGCCCCTGCTCACCCACACTCCCTCACTTACCTTTTTTTTCTGGTTCACTTAGTCCCTTTCTGTCACTCCATCCTTTACTCTCTCTGTTCTTTCTCTCTGTCACTCCCCATGTCTTACCCTTATTTTTTTTTATCCACACTCTTTCACCCCTCTTTACTTACACTCACTGCTCTTTTCTTTCCCTCCGTCGCCCCTGTTCCTTTTCTCTGGTTCCGTCACTACCCGTCATTCCTCATCCTTTACTCTCCTTCCTTTTACTTTCATCACCCATCCACATTCTCTCAGAACCTGTGCTTTAGTCTTCTTCCTCTTTCTTCTGTTCTTTTGCTCCCTTATTCATTTCCTTTTCTCAGTTACTTCCTCTTACACCTTTTCTCTGTTTTACTATCTATTACACAGTCCCTCTGTGTTCCTCCCTCTAGCTCTCTTTCTCTTTACACCACTCTCTCTGTCCCCTTTCCTCATGCTCACTCCTTCATTCTTTTTTTTTGGGGTGCGCTTACGGGACGCGCCCCGGTACGCGCACCGGGGCGCGCCGAAGTGCTGCGCTTACCGGTGCGCTCACCGGTACGCGCATCGGGAGTGCTGCAGGGTGAAACATAAAAAAAAAGGAACATACTTCAACAAAAATAGTATTAAATTAATATACAATATAGGATTCATTTTTAGAAAAAATTACCTTTCTTAGCTATAGACATTTGCTATTAAATAACCTTAGAAATTCACTAAAAAACACATAGGTATGAGGCCCTATATAAAGTTAGGAATTAGCATTTAAAAACCTATGAAATTCACTGAAAAAACCATAGGTTTCACACCAGTTATAGTTAGGAATTAGCATTTAAAAAACCTTTGAAATTCACTGAAAAAACCATAGGTTTCACACCAGTTATAGTTAGGAATTAGCATTAAAAAAACCTAGTAAATTCACTGAAAAAAACAGAGGTTTCACACCAGTTATAGTTAGCTGGAAATTTTACTGACATAAAACCATTGAAATTCCCACGTTATAGTTAGTTGGACTCACTATAACTTGTGCGTGCAATGCACTGCTGATGACGTCACATATTACATCACTCATGACATGGTCAGTGACATCACTCATGACATCACTGATGACACCATCCTTGTGACAGAGTGACAGACCTCCTTTCACTGTAATGTAACTCTTGAAACACATATTCAAAAATAGAAACTTACATTTACAAAAAAATGGACATACCCATATCAGTTACAACAACCAAAACAGTTCTATATAATCACTCATACGTATACTCACTCATCATATGTAGTGATACACCTATACATCCTGTTACACACCGACAGGCATCCATAAGTTACTCCCAGACATACTCACACATGCAACTAAACTATTGAACATCCATTTATTTGCATATAGAGCTGTACACACACTACCACCTTACTTCTATAGAAATTTACATATATTTATTCTCTTAAACAATCACTTATAGAAACACTTACTTATTTAAACAGGAACTCTTACAATCTCTTACTCTCACATATACTCACTTATATGCATCAATATTCACATATTCTAGATTAAAACATATGTAGTTACTGATAAAGACACTAGTGAGACAGTCATTCACTCACTAACATACTTATTTACACACTATTCCACCATACAGTCCTGCACATATGCAGTCTTCAAAATACATAAAAACAGAGAGTCAGTCACTCATGCATCAATGTTGTAAGTAATAACCACACTAAACAATACAGACACTCATACTGATACTAAAAAAAATCTAATAACTCATATACATACACATGTAGTTACTCACCAACCCATGCAGCCACTTATACACAAAGTGAAACACTAATACATATATTTCAATATTTAAACATTAGTCACTAATATTTATTTTTCAGAAAGACACACATTCAATGGATGGTGTCATCAGTGATGTCATGAGTGATGTCACTGACCATGTCATGAGTGATGTAATATGTGACTTCAGCAGCAGTGCATTGCACGCGCAAGTTATAGTGAGTCCAACTAACTATAACGTGGGAATTTCAATGGTTTTATGTCAGTAAAATTTCCAGCTAACTATAACTGGTGTGAAACCTCTGTTTTTTTCAGTGAATTTACTAGTTTTTTTATGCTAATTCATAACTATAACTGGTGTGAAACCTATGGTTTTTTCAGTGAATATATATATATATATATATATATATATATTACCTACTTGCGGTCGCCAGTAGGTAGTTATAGTTAGGACCTAGTTTCCATAGGAAATCTACAACATTCTATTTAGAATAACTTTGTGTTCGGTTCGCAGATTGTGCTTTTTGTTAAATGGTGTAAATCAGTTCAGTAGTTTCTGAGAAAATTGCAAGTAAAATCATAGCGATATCTAGAGACGGAGTTTAGCACGCATACGGAAATCCGTTCCATTACGAGCGGGAGCTGCATGCTGATTGGCTGTCAACTGTCTGTCAACACTCAAAACCAGGAAGTGTTGGCGGACATCTTGTGCCTCTGTAGAACTGAGTCACAAGAAAACAGTAAAACAAAGTTGCGAAGTAAGGGAAGGGGCAGGCTAGAAGCATTCTGACCCTCTAGGCTTGCTCAGGGGGTCGTACATGGATGTTTAGGCTCTAATTTTTATTTATTTTTTTAAGGAAAATCGTGGCGTACGCGTACGAAAATCTGCACAATTACGAGCATGAGCTGCATGCTTATTGGCTGTCAACTGTCTGTCAGGACTCCAAACCAGAAAGTGTTGGCAGCCATCTTGTTCATCGCTAGAACTGAGTCACAAGAAAACAGTAAAACAAAGTTGAGAAATAAGGAAAGGGGCAGGGTAGAAACATTCTGACCCTATAGGCTTGCTCAGGGGGTCGTATATGGATGTTTAGGCTATATATATATATATAATTTTTTTTTTAAAGAAAAATTGCGGCGTACGCCTACAGAAATCCGTACAATTACGAGCACGAGCTGCATGCTGATTGGTTGTCAACTGTCTGTCATCACTCCAAAACAGGAAGTGTTGGCAGCCATCGTTTATTTTGAAGTATGCGGGGGGCTCACGGCTCTCCTACATTCTTCGGGTAACCGCCACCTTCCTGGGGCAGTAATATTTAAAATAGGGGGGTCTGTGATGACATGGATTTCTCAGCTCCGGGGAATTCCACTTCTCAGGGCTTTTTAATGTTGGGAGGTGGTTGCGCGGCCTCCTTAATGGAACCCTTGATGGCCCTGGGGATCATCATTTCCCGGCTCTTGCAGTGTCTCGGGGGGCCTATCCCCGGGACACTGCTGTTTGCTATGGTAGGGCGGAAGCGCCGCGGCTCCCACTTTTGCACAGCAAACCGGTTTACTATTTGAAAGAGAGAGCAAGTTAATCTGCTGCCTCTTTCAAGTAGGAAAGCAGATTGCTTTTCGTTAGAGAGAGCAGCATGTAAGCTGTTCTCTCTGTGAAAGCAATTTTGGCTCTCGAAGGATGCCGGCTGGGACCGTGGGGGCATTGGCGTTCTCTCCACGGTCCCCAATGGTATTTTTTGAGTCCCGGGGGATGGGGTCCATTTGCAGCTCCTTAAACATTCATACATATAACTTCTGCAAAACCATTTTTTGTGTTGGGGAACAGAGTATTACTCCAGTGACTTTGTCATCCATGTATCTTTTTTACTTTTCCTTTATTTTAATTCCGCTTTATTTACAGTATGTTTCTACCTTTCTTCACAATGAGTTCCACAGCGTAGCGTCTGTTGCAGTGTTCTTAGCCTTTTTGTTCTTTTGGTGACTTACCAGCTTGTGTTCAAGATTCGGTGACCTATTCGTGTTGCTTTCCTTTGTGTATCTTTTATGCAGCCTTTTTTTGTGTATGTTCTTTTGTATCTAACTTTATTTATTCAGTGCTTCATCCAGTATTCTAAATATAGGAGTACATCTGTAGACATGTAGTTTACTCCTTTCCTTTGCCTCCCTCAACCCTAATTGAGAAA
>NW_028243298.1:0-88233 GCF_964263255.1 Lissotriton vulgaris | reverse complement strand
AGCCCAATCAAGATTGAACTCACATTTTGAGAGGTCATCTTGCAAAACAGTCCATAACACCTTGCTGAATGCTTGTTATATATACAGAGAAAGTAGCAAATATGAAAAACATTCCAATGTGGCCAGATATATAACATCTCTATCCTTAGGTTTTCTGAGCCTTGCGCTGCTCATAAAAAACACAATTAATAAACAAGGATCAAAGAGGGACACCTTCACACAGTACGTATTAGTATTATTGCAATTGAAGATCTGTGCTCTCCATGTGAAGTACTATTCACTTACCACCAGTGCCCAATTTGTACAATAGTGACAGCCAGGACCCAAACTTTTGCTCACAGGACCACAGCTGATGCTACCCAATTGGAGGGGCGGGGGGATGATGAATACTTCGGGTGTGGAGTCTTGATTACACCTCATGCCTGTTTCATCCATCACTAGACACTCTGTGCCCTTGTATCTAGCTATATTTAACAACAAGGGGTGGTGATGGACAGAGTTTCTGAATTAAGCAGAATACTCTCACCCAGTCAAGAGATCAGGGCTAGATCCAACACCGTTTTTTAGCTCACTGCACCATCCCAGTTCAGAACCTGGCTATATGCAAATTAGTCTGTTCCTGTCCCAGTGCATGATGGGAACAGGGCAAACCAAACTACCAAGCCAATTATTACACTGGGAAGGAAACAAGCTTCCGGGGACCGGTTTCTGGCATTTCAGCCGTCGTCGGCCCGGCTTGCTTGAATCCTGATGGTGCAATGAGCAAGGGACTCACATCTGAGTATACCCTTCCACGCTTAGGGTGGACAAAATATTTAACAACAAGGGGTGGTGATGGACAGAGTTTCTGAATTGAGCAGAATACTCTCACCCAGTCAAGAGATCAGGGCTAGATCCAACACCGTTTTTAGCTCACTGCACCATCCCAGTTCAGAACCTGGCTATATGCAAATTAGTCTGTTCCTGTCCCAGTGCATGATGGGAACAGGGCAAACCAAACTACCAAGCCAATTCTTACACTGGGAAGGAAACAAGCTTCCGGGGACCTGTTTCTGGCATTTCAGCCGTCGTCGGCCCGGCTTGCTTGAATCCTGATGGTGCAATGAGCAAGGGACTCACATCTGAGTATACCCTTCCACGCTTAGGGCGGACAAAATATTTAACAACAAGGGGTGGTGATGGACAGAGTTTCTGAATTAAGCAGAATACTCTCACCCAGTCAAGAGATCAGGGCCAGATCCAACACCGTTTTTTAGCTCACTGCACCATCCCAGTGCAGAACCTGGCTATATGCAAATTAGTCTGTTCCTGTCCCAGTGCATGATGGGAACAGGGCAAACCAAACTACCAAGCCAATTATTACACTGGGAAGGAAACAAGCTTCCGGGGACCGGTTTCTGGCATTTCAGCCGTCGTCGGCCCGGCTTGCTTGAATCCTGATGGTGCAATGAGCAAGGGACTCACATCTGAGTATACCCTTCCACGCTTAGGGTGGACAAAATATTTAACAACAAGGGGTGGTGATGGACAGAGTTTCTGAATTGAGCAGAATACTCTCACCCAGTCAAGAGATCAGGGCTAGATCCAACACCGTTTTTTAGCTCACTGCACCATCCCAGTTCAGAACCTGGCTATATGCAAATTAGTCTGTTCCTGTCCCAGTGCATGATGGGAACAGGGCAAACCAAACTACCAAGCCAATTCTTACACTGGGAAGGAAACAAGCTTCCGGGGACCGGTTTCTGGCATTTCAGCCGTCGTCGGCCCGGCTTGCTTGAATCCTGATGGTGCAATGAGCAAGGGACTCACATCTGAGTATACCCTTCCACGCTTAGGGTGGACAAAATATTTAACAACAAGGGGTGGTGATGGACAGAGTTTCTGAATTAAGCAGAATACTCTCACCCAGTCAAGAGATCAGGGCTAGATCCAACACCGTTTTATAGCTCACTGCACCATCCCAGTTCAGAACCTGGCTATAGGCAAATTAGTCTGTTCCTGTCCCAGTGCATGATGGGAACAGGGCAAACCAAACTACCAAGCCAATTCTTAAACTGGGAAGGAAACAAGCTTCCGGGGACTGATTTCTGGCATTTCAGCCGTCGTCGGCCCGGCTTGCTTGAATCCTGATGGTGCAATGAGCAAGGGACTCACATCTGAATATACCCTTCCACGCTTAGGGTGGACAAAATATTTAACAACAAGGGGTGGTGATGGACAGAGTTTCTGAATTAAGCAGAATACTCTCACCCAGTCAAGAGATAAGGGCTAGATCCAACACCGTTTTTTAGCTCACTGCACTATCCCAGTTCAGAACCTGGCTATATGCAAATTAGTCTGTTCCTGTCCCAGTGCATGATGGGAACAGGGCAAACCAAACTACCAAGCCAATTCTTACACTGGGAAGGAAACACGCTTCCGGGGACCGGTTTCTGGCATTTCAGCCGTCGTCAGCCCGGCTTGCTTGGATCCTGATGGTGCAATGAGCAAGGGACTCACATCTGAGTATACCCTTCCACGCTTAGGGTGGACAAAATATTTAACAACAAGGGGTGGTGATGGACAGAGTTTCTGGATTAAGCAGAATACTCTCACCCAGTCAAGAGATCAGGGCTAGATCCAACACCGTTTTTTAGCTCACTGCACCATCCCAGTTCAGAACCTGGCTATATGCAAATTAGTCTGTTCCTGTCCCAGTGCATGATGGGAACAGGGCAAACCAAACTACCAAGCCAATTCTTACACTGGGAAGGAAACAAGCTTCCGGGCACCGGTTTCTGGCATTTCAGCCGTCGTCGGCCCGGCTTGCTTGAATCCTGATGGTGCAATGAGCAAGGGACTCACATCTGCGTATACCCTTCCACGCTTAGGGTGGACAAAATATTAACAACAAGGGGTGGTGATGGACAGAGTTTCTGAATTAAGCAGAATACTCTCACCCAGTCAAGAGATCAGGGCTAGATCCAACACCGTTTTTAGCTCACTGCACCATCCCAGTTCAGAACCTGGCTATATGCAAATTAGTCTGTTCCTGTCCCAGTGCATGATGGGAACAGGGCAAACCAAACTACCAAGCCAATTCTTACACTGGGAAGGAAACAAGCTTCCGGGGACCTGTTTCTGGCATTTCAGCCGTCGTCGGCCCGGATTGCTTGAATCCTGATGGTGCAATGAGCAAGGGACTCACATCTGAGTATACCCTTCCACGCTTAGGGTAGACAAAATATTTAACAACAAGGGGTGGTGATGGACAGAGTTTCTGAATTAAGCAGAATACTCTCACCCAGTCAAGAGATCAGGGCTAGATCCAACACCGTTTTTTTGCTCACTGCACCATCCTAGTTCAGAACCTGGCTATATGCAAATTAGTCTGTTCCTGTCCCAGTGCATGATGGGAACAGGGCAAACCAAACTACCAAGCCAATTCTTACACTGGGAAGGAAACAAGCTTCCGGGGACCGGTTTCTGGCATTTCAGCCGTCGTCGGCCCGGCTTGCTTGAATCCTGATGGTGCAATGAGCAAGGGACTCACATCTGAATATACCCTTCCACGCTTAGGGTGGACAAAATATTTAACAACAAGGGGTGGTGATGGACAGAGTTTATGAATTAAGCAGAATACTCTCACCCAGTCAAGAGATAAGGGCTAGATCAAACACCGTTTTTTAGCTCACTGCACCATCCCAGTTCAGAACCTGGCTATATGCAAATTAGTCTGTTCCTGTCCCAGTGCATGATGGGAACAGGGCAAACCAAACTACCAAGCCAATTCTTACACTGGGAAGGAAACAAGCTTCCGGGGACCGGTGTCTGGCATTTCAGCCGTCGTCAGCCCGGCTTGCTTGAATCCTGATGGTGCAAAGAGCAAGGGACTCACATCTGAGTATACCCTTCCACGCTTAGGGTGGACAAAATATTTAACAACAAGGGGTGGTGATGGACAGAGTTTCTGAATTAAGCTGAATACTCTCACCCAGTCAAGAGATCAGGGCTAGATCCAACACCGTTTTTTAGCTCACTGCACCATCCCGGTTCAGAACCTGGCTATATGCAAATTAGTCTGTTCCTGTCCCAGTGCATGATGGGAAAAGGGCAAACCAAACTACCAAGCCAATTCTTACACTGGGAAGGAAACAAGCTACCGGGGACCGGTTTCTGGCATTTCAGCCATCGTCGGCCCGGCTTGCTTGAATCCTGATGCTGCAATGAGCAAGGGACTCACATCTGAGTATACCCTTCCACGCTTAGGGTGGACAAAATATTTAACAACCAGGGGTGGTGATGGACAGAGTTTCTGAATTAAGCAGAATACTCTCACCCAGTCAAGAGATCAGGGCTAGATCCAACACCGTTTTTTAGCTCACTGCACCATCCCAGTTCAGAACCTGGCTATATGCAAATTAGTCTGTTACTGTCCCAGTGCATGATGGGAACAGGGCAAACCAAACTACCAAGCCAATTCTTACACTGGGAAGGAAACAAGCTTCCGGGGACCGGTTTCTGGCATTTCAGCCGTCGTCGGCCCGGCTTGCTTGAATCCTGATGGTGCAATGAGCAAGGGACTCACATCTGAGTATACCCTTCCACGCTTAGGGCGGACAAAATATTTAACAACAAGGGGTGGTGATGGACAGAGTTTCTGAATTGAGCAGAATACTCTCACCCAGTCAAGAGATCAGGGCTAGATCCAACACCGTTTTTAGCTCACTGCACCATCCCAGTTCAGAACCTGGCTATATGCAAATTAGTCTGTTACTGTCCCAGTGCATGATGGGAACAGGGCAAACCAAACTACCAAGCCAATTCTTACACTGGGAAGGAAACAAGCTTCCGGGGACCGGTTTCTGGCATTTCAGCCGTCGTCGGCCCGGCTTGCTTGAATCCTGATGGTGCAATGAGCAAGGGACTCACATCTGAGTATACCCTTCCACGCTTAGGGTAGACAAAATATTTAACAACAAGGGGTGGTGATGGACAGAGTTTCTGAATTAAGCATAATACTCTCACCCAGTCAAGAGATCAGGGCTAGATCCAATACCGTTTTTTAGCTCACTGCACCATCCCAGTTCAGAACCTGGCTATATGCAAATTAGTCTGTTCCTGTCCCAGTGCATGATGGGAACTGGGCAAACCAAACTACTAAGCCAATTCTTACACTGGGAAGGAAACAAGCTTCGGGGGACCGGTTTCTGGCATTTCAGCCGTCGTCGGCCCGGCTTGCTTGAATCCTGATGGTGCAATGAGCAAGGGACTCACATCTGAGTATACCCTTCCACGCTTAGGGTGGACAAAATATTTAACAACAAGGGGTGGTGATGGACAGAGTTTCTGAATTAAGCAGAATACTCTCACCCAGTCAAGAGATCAGGGCTAGATCCAACACCGTTTTTTAGCTCACTGCACCATCCCAGTTCAGAACCTGGCTATATGCAAATTAGTCTGTTCCTGTCCCAGTGCACAATGGGAACAGGGCAAACCAAACTACCAAGCCAATTCTTACACTGGGAAGGAAACAAGCTTCCGGGGACCGGTTTCCGGCATTTCAGCCGTCGTCGGCCCGGCTTGCTTGAACCCTGATGGTGCAATGAGCAAGGGACTCACATCTGAGTATACCCTTCCACGCTTAGGGTGGACAAAATATTTAACAACAAGGGGTGGTGATGGACAGAGTTTCTGAATTAAGCAGAATACTCTCACCCAGTCAAGAGATCAGGGCTAGATCCAACACCGTTTTTTAGCTCACTGCACCATCCCAGTTCAGAACCTGGCTATATGCAAATTAGTCTGTTCCTGTCCAGTGCATGATGGGAACAGGGCAAACCAAACTACCAAGAAATTCTTACACTGGGAAGGAAACAAGCTTCCGGGGACCGGTTTCTGGCATTTCAGCCGTCGTCGGCCCAGCTTGCTTGAATCCTGATGGTGCAATGAGCAAGGGACTCACATCTGAGTATACCCTTCCACGCTTAGGGTGGACAAAATATTTAACAACAAGGGGTGGTGATGGACAGAGTTTCTGAATTAAGCAGAATACTCTCACCCAGTCAAGAGATCAGGGCTAGATCCAACACCATTTTTTAGCTCACTGTACCATCCCAGTTCAGAACCTGGCTATATGCAAATTAGTCTGTTCCTGTCCCAGTGCATGATGGGAACAGGGCAAACCAAACTACCAAGCCAATTCTTACACTGGGAAGGAAACAAGCTTCCGGGGACCGATTTCTGGCATTTCAGCCGTCGTCGGCCCGGCTTGCTTGAATCCTGATGGTGCAATGAGCAAGGGACTCACATCTGAGTATACCCTTCCACGCTTAGGGTGGACAAAATATTTAACAACAAGGGGTGGTGATGGACAGAGTTTCTGAATTAAGCAGAATACTCTCACCCAGTCAAGAGATCAGGGCTAGATCCAACACCGTTTTTTAGCTCACTGCACCATCCCAGTTCAGAACCTGGCTATATGCAAATTAGTCTGTTCCTGTCCCAGTGCATGATGGGAACAGGGCAAACCAAACTACCAAGCCAATTCTTACACTGGGAAGGAAACAAGCTTCCGGGGACCGGTGTATGGCATTTCAGCCGTCGTCAGCCTGGCTTGCTTGAATCCTGATGGTGCAATGAGCAAGGGACTCACATCTGAGTATTCCCTTCCACGCTTAGGGTGGACAAAATATTTAACAACAAGGGGTGGTGATGGACAGAGTTTCTGAATTAAGCAGAATACTCTCACCCAGTCAAGAGATCAGGGCTAGATCCAACACCGTTTTTTAGCTCACTACACCATCCCAGTTCAGAACCTGGCTATATGCAAATTAGTCTGTTCCTGTCCCAGTGCACAATGGGAACAGGGCAAACCAAACTACCAAGCCAATTCTTACACTGGGAAGGAAACAAGCTTCCGGGGACCGGTTTCTGGCATTTCAGCCGTCGTCGGCCCAGCTTGCTTGAATCCTGATGGTGCAATGAGCAAGGGACTCACATCTGAGTATACCCTTCCACGCTTAGGGTGGACAAAATATTTAACAACAAGGGGTGGTGATGGACAGAGTTTCTGAATTAAGCAGAATACTCTCACCCAGTCAAGAGATCAGGGCTAGATCCAACACCGTTTTTTAGCTCACTGCACCATCCCAGTTCAGAACCTGGCTATATGCAAATTAGTCTGTTCCTGTCCCAGTGCATGATGGGAACAGGGCAAACCAAACTACCAAGCCAATTCTTACACTGCGAAGGAAACAAGCTACCGGGGACCGGTTTCTGGCATTTCAGCCATCGTCGGCCCGGCTTGCTTGAATCCTGATGCTGCAATGAGCAAGGGACTCACATCTGAGTATACCCTTCCACGCTTAGGGTGGACAAAATATTTAACAACCAGGGGTGGTGATGGACAGAGTTTCTGAATTAAGCAGAATACTCTCACCCAGTCAAGAGATCAGGGCTAGATCCAACACCGGTTTTTAGCTCACTGCACCATCCCAGTTCAGAACCTGGCTATATGCAAATTAGTCTGTTCCTGTCCCAGTGCATGATGGGAACAGGGCAAACCAAACTACCAAGCCAATTCTTACACTGGGAAGGAAACAAGCTTCCGGGGACCGGTATCTGGCATTTCAGCCGTCGTCGGCCCGGCTTGCTTGAATCCTGATGGTGCAATGAGCAAGGGACTCACATCTGAGTATACCCTTCCACGCTTAGGGTGGACAAAATATTTAACAACAAGGGGTGGTGATGGACAGAGTTTCTGAATTGAGCAGAATACTCTCACCCAGTCAAGAGATCAGGGCTAGATCCAACACCGTTTTTAGCTCACTGCACCATCCCAGTTCAGAACCTGGCTATATGCACATTAGTCTGTTCCTCTCCCAGTGCATGATGGGAACAGGGCAAACCAAACTACCAAGCCAATTCTTATACTGGGAAGGAAACAAGCTTCCGGGGACATGTTTCTGGCATTTCAGCCGTCGTCGGCCCGGCTTGCTTGAATCCTGATGGTGCAATGAGCAAGGGACTCACATCTGAGTATACCCTTCCACGCTTAGGGTAGACAAAATATTTAACAACAAGGGGTGGTGATGGACAGAGTTTCTGAATTAAGCAGAATACTCTCACCCAGTCAAGAGATCAGGGCTAGATCCAACACCGTTTTTTAGCTCACTGCACCATCCCAGTTCAGAACCTGGCTATATGCAAATTAGTCTGTTCCTGTCCCAGTGCATGATGGGAACAGGGCAAACCAAACTACTAAGCCAATTCTTACACTGGGAAGGAAACAAGCTTCCGGGGACCGGTTTCTGGCATTTCAGCCGTCGTCGGCCCGGCTTGCTTGAATCCTGATGGTGCAATGAGCAAGGGACTCACATCTGAGTATACCCTTCCACGCTTAGGGTGGACAAAATATTTAACAACAAGGGGTGGTGATGGACAGAGTTTCTGAATTAAGCAGAATACTCTCACCCAGTCAAGAGATCAGGGCTAGATCCAACACCGTTTTTTAGCTCACTGCACCATCCCAGTTCAGAACCTGGCTATAGGCAAATTAGTCTGTTCCTGTCCCAGTGCATGATGGGAACAGGGCAAACCAAACTACCAAGCCAATTCTTACACTGGGAAGGAAACAAGCTTCCGGGGACCGATTTCTGGCATTTCAGCCGTCGTCGGCCCGGCTTGCTTGAATCCTGTTGGTGCAATGAGCAAGGGACTCACATCTGAATATACCCTTCCACGCTTAGGGTGGACAAAATATTTAACAACAAGGGGTGGTGATGGACAGAGTTTCTGAATTAAGCAGAATACTCTCACCCAGTCAAGAGATAAGGGCTAGATCCAACACCGTTTTTTAGCTCACTGCACTATCCCAGTTCAGAACCTGGCTATATGCAAATTAGTCTGTTCCTGTCCCAGTGCATGATGGGAACAGGGCAAACCAAACTACCAAGCCAATTCTTACACTGGGAAGGAAACACGCTTCCGGGGACCGGTTTCTGGCATTTCAGCCGTCGTCAGCCCGGCTTGCTTGAATCCTGATGGTGCAATGAGCAAGGGACTCACATCTGAGTATACCCTTCCACGCTTAGGGTGGAAAAAATATTTAACAACAAGGGGTGGTGATGGACAGAGTTTCTGGATTAAGCAGAATACTCTCACCCAGTCAAGAGATCAGGGCTAGATCCAACACCGTTTTTTAGCTCACTGCACCATCCCAGTTCAGAACCTGGCTATATGCAAATTAGTCTGTTCCTGTCCCAGTGCATGATGGGAACAGGGCAAACCAAACTACCAAGCCAATTCTTACACTGGGAAGGAAACAAGCTTCCGGGCACCGGTTTCTGGCATTTCAGCCGTCGTCGGCCCGGCTTGCTTGAATCCTGATGGTGCAATGAGCAAGGGACTCACATCTGCGTATACCCTTCCACGCTTAGGGTGGACAAAATATTAACAACAAGGGGTGGTGATGGACAGAGTTTCTGAATTAAGCAGAATACTCTCACCCAGTCAAGAGATCAGGGCTAGATCCAACACCGTTTTTTAGCTCACTGCACCATCCCAGTTCAGAACCTGGCTATATGCAAATTAGTCTGTTCCTGTCCCAGTGCATGATGGGAACAGGGCAAACCAAACTACCAAGCCAATTCTTACACTGGGAAGGAAACAAGCTTCCGGGGACCGGTTTCTGGCATTTCAGCCGTCGTCGGCCCGGCTTGCTTGATTCCTGATGGTGCAATGAGCAAGGGACTCACATCTGAGTATACTCTTCCACGCTTAGGGTGGACAAAATATTTAACAACAAGGGGTGGTGATGGACAGAGTTTCTGAATTGAGCAGAATACTCTCACCCAGTCAAGAGATCAGGGCTAGATCCAACACCGTTTTTAGCTCACTGCACCATCCCAGTTCAGAACCTGGCTATATGCAAATTAGTCTGTTCCTGTCCCAGTGCATGATGGGAACAGGGCAAACCAAACTACCAAGCCAATTCTTACACTGGGAAGGAAACAAGCTTCCGGGGACCTGTTTCTGGCATTTCAGCCGTCGTCGGCCCGGCTTGCTTGAATCCTGATGGTGCAATGAGCAAGGGACTCACATCTGAGTATACCCTTCCACGCTTAGGGTAGACAAAATATTTAACAACAAGGGGTGGTGATGGACAGAGTTTCTGAATTAAGCAGAATACTCTCACCCAGTCAAGAGATCAGGGCTAGATCCAACACCGTTTTTTTGCTCACTGCACCATCCTAGTTCAGAACCTGGCTATATGCAAATTAGTCTGTTCCTGTCCCAGTGCATGATGGGAACAGGGCAAACCAAACTACCAAGCCAATTCTTACACTGGGAAGGAAACAAGCTTCCGGGGACCGGTTTCTGGCATTTCAGCCGTCGTCGGCCCGGCTTGCTTGAATCCTGATGGTGCAATGAGCAAGGGACTCACATCTGAATATACCCTTCCACGCTTAGGGTGGACAAAATATTTAACAACAAGGGGTGGTGATGGACAGAGTTTCTGAATTAAGCAGAATACTCTCACCCAGTCAAGAGATAAGGGCTAGATCAAACACACTTTTTTTAGCTCACTGCACCATCCCAGTTCAGAACCTGGCTATATGCAAATTAGTCTGTTCCTGTCCCAGTGCATGATGGGAACAGGGCAAACCAAACTACCAAGCCAATTCTTACACTGGGAAGGAAACAAGCTTCCGGGGACCGGTGTCTGGCATTTCAGCCGTCGTCAGCCCGGCTTGCTTGAATCCTGATGGTGCAAAGAGCAAGGGACTCACATCTGAGTATACCCTTCCACGCTTAGGGTGGACAAAATATTTAACAACAAGGGGTGGTGATGGACAGAGTTTCTGAATTAAGCTGAATACTCTCACCCAGTCAAGAGATCAGGGCTAGATCCAACACCGTTTTTTAGCTCACTGCACCATCCCAGTTCAGAACCTGGCTATATGCAAATTAGTCTGTTCCTGTCCCAGTGCATGATGGGAACAGGGCAAACCAAACTACCAAGCCAATTCTTACACTGGGAAGGAAACAAGCTTCCGGGGACCGGTGTATGGCATTTCAGCCGTCGTCAGCCTGGCTTGCTTGAATCCTGATGGTGCAATGAGCAAGGGACTCACATCTGAGTATTCCCTTCCACGCTTAGGGTGGACAAAATATTTAACAACAAGGGGTGGTGATGGACAGAGTTTCTGAATTAAGCAGAATACTCTCACCCAGTCAAGAGATCAGGGCTAGATCCAACACCGTTTTTTAGCTCACTACACCATCCCAGTTCAGAACCTGGCTATATGCAAATTAGTCTGTTCCTGTCCCAGTGCACAATGGGAACAGGGCAAACCAAACTACCAAGCCAATTCTTACACTGGGAAGGAAACAAGCTTCCGGGGACCGGTTTCTGGCATTTCAGCCGTCGTCGGCCCAGCTTGCTTGAATCCTGATGGTGCAATGAGCAAGGGACTCATATCTGAGTATACCCTTCCACGCTTAGGGTGGACAAAATATTTAACAACAAGGGGTGGTGATGGACAGAGTTTCTGAATTAAGCAGAATACTCTCACCCAGTCAAGAGATCAGGGCTAGATCCAACACCGTTTTTTAGCTCACTGCACCATCCCAGTTCAGAACCTGGCTATATGCAAATTAGTCTGTTCCTGTCCCAGTGCATGATGGGAACAGGGCAAACCAAACTACCAAGCCAATTCTTACACTGCGAAGGAAACAAGCTACCGGGGACCGGTTTCTGGCATTTCAGCCATCGTCGGCCCGGCTTGCTTGAATCCTGATGCTGCAATGAGCAAGGGACTCACATCTGAGTATACCCTTCCACGCTTAGGGTGGACAAAATATTTAACAACCAGGGGTGGTGATGGACAGAGTTTCTGAATTAAGCAGAATACTCTCACCCAGTCAAGAGATCAGGGCTAGATCCAACACCGGTTTTTAGCTCACTGCACCATCCCAGTTCAGAACCTGGCTATATGCAAATTAGTCTGTTCCTGTCCCAGTGCATGATGGGAACAGGGCAAACCAAACTACCAAGCCAATTCTTACACTGGGAAGGAAACAAGCTTCCGGGGACCGGTATCTGGCATTTCAGCCGTCGTCGGCCCGGCTTGCTTGAATCCTGATGGTGCAATGAGCAAGGGACTCACATCTGAGTATACCCTTCCACGCTTAGGGTGGACAAAATATTTAACAACAAGGGGTGGTGATGGACAGAGTTTCTGAATTGAGCAGAATACTCTCACCCAGTCAAGAGATCAGGGCTAGATCCAACACCGTTTTTAGCTCACTGCACCATCCCAGTTCAGAACCTGGCTATATGCACATTAGTCTGTTCCTCTCCCAGTGCATGATGGGAACAGGGCAAACCAAACTACCAAGCCAATTCTTATACTGGGAAGGAAACAAGCTTCCGGGGACATGTTTCTGGCATTTCAGCCGTCGTCGGCCCGGCTTGCTTGAATCCTGATGGTGCAATGAGCAAGGGACTCACATCTGAGTATACCCTTCCACGCTTAGGGTAGACAAAATATTTAACAACAAGGGGTGGTGATGGACAGAGTTTCTGAATTAAGCAGAATACTCTCACCCAGTCAAGAGATCAGGGCTAGATCCAACACCGTTTTTTAGCTCACTGCACCATCCCAGTTCAGAACCTGGCTATATGCAAATTAGTCTGTTCCTGTCCCAGTGCATGATGGGAACAGGGCAAACCAAACTACTAAGCCAATTCTTACACTGGGAAGGAAACAAGCTTCCGGGGACCGGTTTCTGGCATTTCAGCCGTCGTCGGCCCGGCTTGCTTGAATCCTGATGGTGCAATGAGCAAGGGACTCACATCTGAGTATACCCTTCCACGCTTAGGGTGGACAAAATATTTAACAACAAGGGGTGGTGATGGACAGAGTTTCTGAATTAAGCAGAATACTCTCACCCAGTCAAGAGATCAGGGCTAGATCCAACACCGTTTTTTAGCTCACTGCACCATCCCAGTTCAGAACCTGGCTATAGGCAAATTAGTCTGTTCCTGTCCCAGTGCATGATGGGAACAGGGCAAACCAAACTACCAAGCCAATTCTTACACTGGGAAGGAAACAAGCTTCCGGGGACCGATTTCTGGCATTTCAGCCGTCGTCGGCCCGGCTTGCTTGAATCCTGTTGGTGCAATGAGCAAGGGACTCACATCTGAATATACCCTTCCACGCTTAGGGTGGACAAAATATTTAACAACAAGGGGTGGTGATGGACAGAGTTTCTGAATTAAGCAGAATACTCTCACCCAGTCAAGAGATAAGGGCTAGATCCAACACCGTTTTTTAGCTCACTGCACTATCCCAGTTCAGAACCTGGCTATATGCAAATTAGTCTGTTCCTGTCCCAGTGCATGATGGGAACAGGGCAAACCAAACTACCAAGCCAATTCTTACACTGGGAAGGAAACACGCTTCCGGGGACCGGTTTCTGGCATTTCAGCCGTCGTCAGCCCGGCTTGCTTGAATCCTGATGGTGCAATGAGCAAGGGACTCACATCTGAGTATACCCTTCCACGCTTAGGGTGGAAAAAATATTTAACAACAAGGGGTGGTGATGGACAGAGTTTCTGGATTAAGCAGAATACTCTCACCCAGTCAAGAGATCAGGGCTAGATCCAACACCGTTTTTTAGCTCACTGCACCATCCCAGTTCAGAACCTGGCTATATGCAAATTAGTCTGTTCCTGTCCCAGTGCATGATGGGAACAGGGCAAACCAAACTACCAAGCCAATTCTTACACTGGGAAGGAAACAAGCTTCCGGGCACCGGTTTCTGGCATTTCAGCCGTCGTCGGCCCGGCTTGCTTGAATCCTGATGGTGCAATGAGCAAGGGACTCACATCTGCGTATACCCTTCCACGCTTAGGGTGGACAAAATATTAACAACAAGGGGTGGTGATGGACAGAGTTTCTGAATTAAGCAGAATACTCTCACCCAGTCAAGAGATCAGGGCTAGATCCAACACCGTTTTTTAGCTCACTGCACCATCCCAGTTCAGAACCTGGCTATATGCAAATTAGTCTGTTCCTGTCCCAGTGCATGATGGGAACAGGGCAAACCAAACTACCAAGCCAATTCTTACACTGGGAAGGAAACAAGCTTCCGGGGACCGGTTTCTGGCATTTCAGCCGTCGTCGGCCCGGCTTGCTTGATTCCTGATGGTGCAATGAGCAAGGGACTCACATCTGAGTATACTCTTCCACGCTTAGGGTGGACAAAATATTTAACAACAAGGGGTGGTGATGGACAGAGTTTCTGAATTGAGCAGAATACTCTCACCCAGTCAAGAGATCAGGGCTAGATCCAACACCGTTTTTAGCTCACTGCACCATCCCAGTTCAGAACCTGGCTATATGCAAATTAGTCTGTTCCTGTCCCAGTGCATGATGGGAACAGGGCAAACCAAACTACCAAGCCAATTCTTACACTGGGAAGGAAACAAGCTTCCGGGGACCTGTTTCTGGCATTTCAGCCGTCGTCGGCCCGGCTTGCTTGAATCCTGATGGTGCAATGAGCAAGGGACTCACATCTGAGTATACCCTTCCACGCTTAGGGTAGACAAAATATTTAACAACAAGGGGTGGTGATGGACAGAGTTTCTGAATTAAGCAGAATACTCTCACCCAGTCAAGAGATCAGGGCTAGATCCAACACCGTTTTTTTGCTCACTGCACCATCCTAGTTCAGAACCTGGCTATATGCAAATTAGTCTGTTCCTGTCCCAGTGCATGATGGGAACAGGGCAAACCAAACTACCAAGCCAATTCTTACACTGGGAAGGAAACAAGCTTCCGGGGACCGGTTTCTGGCATTTCAGCCGTCGTCGGCCCGGCTTGCTTGAATCCTGATGGTGCAATGAGCAAGGGACTCACATCTGAATATACCCTTCCACGCTTAGGGTGGACAAAATATTTAACAACAAGGGGTGGTGATGGACAGAGTTTCTGAATTAAGCAGAATACTCTCACCCAGTCAAGAGATAAGGGCTAGATCAAACACCGTTTTTTAGCTCACTGCACCATCCCAGTTCAGAACCTGGCTATATGCAAATTAGTCTGTTCCTGTCCCAGTGCATGATGGGAACAGGGCAAACCAAACTACCAAGCCAATTCTTACACTGGGAAGGAAACAAGCTTCCGGGGACCGGTGTCTGGCATTTCAGCCGTCGTCAGCCCGGCTTGCTTGAATCCTGATGGTGCAAAGAGCAAGGGACTCACATCTGAGTATACCCTTCCACGCTTAGGGTGGACAAAATATTTAACAACAAGGGGTGGTGATGGACAGAGTTTCTGAATTAAGCTGAATACTCTCACCCAGTCAAGAGATCAGGGCTAGATCCAACACCGTTTTTTAGCTCACTGCACCATCCCGGTTCAGAACCTGGCTATATGCAAATTAGTCTGTTCCTGTCCCAGTGCATGATGGGAAAAGGGCAAACCAAACTACCAAGCCAATTCTTACACTGGGAAGGAAACAAGCTACCGGGGACCGGTTTCTGGCATTTCAGCCATCGTCGGCCCGGCTTGCTTGAATCCTGATGCTGCAATGAGCAAGGGACTCACATCTGAGTATACCCTTCCACGCTTAGGGTGGACAAAATATTTAACAACCAGGGGTGGTGATGGACAGAGTTTCTGAATTAAGCAGAATACTCTCACCCAGTCAAGAGATCAGGGCTAGATCCAACACCGTTTTTTAGCTCACTGCACCATCCCAGTTCAGAACCTGGCTATATGCAAATTAGTCTGTTACTGTCCCAGTGCATGATGGGAACAGGGCAAACCAAACTACCAAGCCAATTCTTACACTGGGAAGGAAACAAGCTTCCGGGGACCGGTTTCTGGCATTTCAGCCGTCGTCGGCCCGGCTTGCTTGAATCCTGATGGTGCAATGAGCAAGGGACTCACATCTGAGTATACCCTTCCACGCTTAGGGCGGACAAAATATTTAACAACAAGGGGTGGTGATGGACAGAGTTTCTGAATTGAGCAGAATACTCTCACCCAGTCAAGAGATCAGGGCTAGATCCAACACCGTTTTTAGCTCACTGCACCATCCCAGTTCAGAACCTGGCTATATGCAAATTAGTCTGTTACTGTCCCAGTGCATGATGGGAACAGGGCAAACCAAACTACCAAGCCAATTCTTACACTGGGAAGGAAACAAGCTTCCGGGGACCGGTTTCTGGCATTTCAGCCGTCGTCGGCCCGGCTTGCTTGAATCCTGATGGTGCAATGAGCAAGGGACTCACATCTGAGTATACCCTTCCACGCTTAGGGTAGACAAAATATTTAACAACAAAGGGTGGTGATGGACAGAGTTTCTGAATTAAGCAGAATACTCTCACCCAGTCAAGAGATAAGGGCTAGATCCAACACCGTTTTTTAGCTCACTGCACTATCCCAGTTCAGAACCTGGCTATATGCAAATTAGTCTGTTCCTGTCCCAGTGCATGATGGGAACAGGGCAAACCAAACTACCAAGCCAATTCTTACACTGGGAAGGAAACACGCTTCCGGGGACCGGTTTCTGGCATTTCAGCCGTCGTCAGCCCGGCTTGCTTGAATCCTGATGGTGCAATGAGCAAGGGACTCACATCTGAGTATACCCTTCCACGCTTAGGGTGGAAAAAATATTTAACAACAAGGGGTGGTGATGGACAGAGTTTCTGGATTAAGCAGAATACTCTCACCCAGTCAAGAGATCAGGGCTAGATCCAACACCGTTTTTTAGCTCACTGCACCATCCCAGTTCAGAACCTGGCTATATGCAAATTAGTCTGTTCCTGTCCCAGTGCATGATGGGAACAGGGCAAACCAAACTACCAAGCCAATTCTTACACTGGGAAGGAAACAAGCTTCCGGGCACCGGTTTCTGGCATTTCAGCCGTCGTCGGCCCGGCTTGCTTGAATCCTGATGGTGCAATGAGCAAGGGACTCACATCTGCGTATACCCTTCCACGCTTAGGGTGGACAAAATATTAACAACAAGGGGTGGTGATGGACAGAGTTTCTGAATTAAGCAGAATACTCTCACCCAGTCAAGAGATCAGGGCTAGATCCAACACCGTTTTTTAGCTCACTGCACCATCCCAGTTCAGAACCTGGCTATATGCAAATTAGTCTGTTCCTGTCCCAGTGCATGATGGGAACAGGGCAAACCAAACTACCAAGCCAATTCTTACACTGGGAAGGAAACAAGCTTCCGGGGACCGGTTTCTGGCATTTCAGCCGTCGTCGGCCCGGCTTGCTTGATTCCTGATGGTGCAATGAGCAAGGGACTCACATCTGAGTATACTCTTCCACGCTTAGGGTGGACAAAATATTTAACAACAAGGGGTGGTGATGGACAGAGTTTCTGAATTGAGCAGAATACTCTCACCCAGTCAAGAGATCAGGGCTAGATCCAACACCGTTTTTAGCTCACTGCACCATCCCAGTTCAGAACCTGGCTATATGCAAATTAGTCTGTTCCTGTCCCAGTGCATGATGGGAACAGGGCAAACCAAACTACCAAGCCAATTCTTACACTGGGAAGGAAACAAGCTTCCGGGGACCTGTTTCTGGCATTTCAGCCGTCGTCGGCCCGGCTTGCTTGAATCCTGATGGTGCAATGAGCAAGGGACTCACATCTGAGTATACCCTTCCACGCTTAGGGTAGACAAAATATTTAACAACAAGGGGTGGTGATGGACAGAGTTTCTGAATTAAGCAGAATACTCTCACCCAGTCAAGAGATCAGGGCTAGATCCAACACCGTTTTTTTGCTCACTGCACCATCCTAGTTCAGAACCTGGCTATATGCAAATTAGTCTGTTCCTGTCCCAGTGCATGATGGGAACAGGGCAAACCAAACTACCAAGCCAATTCTTACACTGGGAAGGAAACAAGCTTCCGGGGACCGGTTTCTGGCATTTCAGCCGTCGTCGGCCCGGCTTGCTTGAATCCTGATGGTGCAATGAGCAAGGGACTCACATCTGAATATACCCTTCCACGCTTAGGGTGGACAAAATATTTAACAACAAGGGGTGGTGATGGACAGAGTTTCTGAATTAAGCAGAATACTCTCACCCAGTCAAGAGATAAGGGCTAGATCAAACACCGTTTTTTAGCTCACTGCACCATCCCAGTTCAGAACCTGGCTATATGCAAATTAGTCTGTTCCTGTCCCAGTGCATGATGGGAACAGGGCAAACCAAACTACCAAGCCAATTCTTACACTGGGAAGGAAACAAGCTTCCGGGGACCGGTGTCTGGCATTTCAGCCGTCGTCAGCCCGGCTTGCTTGAATCCTGATGGTGCAAAGAGCAAGGGACTCACATCTGAGTATACCCTTCCACGCTTAGGGTGGACAAAATATTTAACAACAAGGGGTGGTGATGGACAGAGTTTCTGAATTAAGCTGAATACTCTCACCCAGTCAAGAGATCAGGGCTAGATCCAACACCGTTTTTTAGCTCACTGCACCATCCCGGTTCAGAACCTGGCTATATGCAAATTAGTCTGTTCCTGTCCCAGTGCATGATGGGAAAAGGGCAAACCAAACTACCAAGCCAATTCTTACACTGGGAAGGAAACAAGCTACCGGGGACCGGTTTCTGGCATTTCAGCCATCGTCGGCCCGGCTTGCTTGAATCCTGATGCTGCAATGAGCAAGGGACTCACATCTGAGTATACCCTTCCACGCTTAGGGTGGACAAAATATTTAACAACCAGGGGTGGTGATGGACAGAGTTTCTGAATTAAGCAGAATACTCTCACCCAGTCAAGAGATCAGGGCTAGATCCAACACCGTTTTTTAGCTCACTGCACCATCCCAGTTCAGAACCTGGCTATATGCAAATTAGTCTGTTACTGTCCCAGTGCATGATGGGAACAGGGCAAACCAAACTACCAAGCCAATTCTTACACTGGGAAGGAAACAAGCTTCCGGGGACCGGTTTCTGGCATTTCAGCCGTCGTCGGCCCGGCTTGCTTGAATCCTGATGGTGCAATGAGCAAGGGACTCACATCTGAGTATACCCTTCCACGCTTAGGGCGGACAAAATATTTAACAACAAGGGGTGGTGATGGACAGAGTTTCTGAATTGAGCAGAATACTCTCACCCAGTCAAGAGATCAGGGCTAGATCCAACACCGTTTTTAGCTCACTGCACCATCCCAGTTCAGAACCTGGCTATATGCAAATTAGTCTGTTACTGTCCCAGTGCATGATGGGAACAGGGCAAACCAAACTACCAAGCCAATTCTTACACTGGGAAGGAAACAAGCTTCCGGGGACCGGTTTCTGGCATTTCAGCCGTCGTCGGCCCGGCTTGCTTGAATCCTGATGGTGCAATGAGCAAGGGACTCACATCTGAGTATACCCTTCCACGCTTAGGGTAGACAAAATATTTAACAACAAGGGGTGGTGATGGACAGAGTTTCTGAATTAAGCATAATACTCTCACCCAGTCAAGAGATCAGGGCTAGATCCAATACCGTTTTTTAGCTCACTGCACCATCCCGGTTCAGAACCTGGCTATATGCAAATTAGTCTGTTCCTGTCCCAGTGCATGATGGGAAAAGGGCAAACCAAACTACCAAGCCAATTCTTACACTGGGAAGGAAACAAGCTACCGGGGACCGGTTTCTGGCATTTCAGCCATCGTCGGCCCGGCTTGCTTGAATCCTGATGCTGCAATGAGCAAGGGACTCACATCTGAGTATACCCTTCCACGCTTAGGGTGGACAAAATATTTAACAACCAGGGGTGGTGATGGACAGAGTTTCTGAATTAAGCAGAATACTCTCACCCAGTCAAGAGATCAGGGCTAGATCCAACACCGTTTTTTAGCTCACTGCACCATCCCAGTTCAGAACCTGGCTATATGCAAATTAGTCTGTTACTGTCCCAGTGCATGATGGGAACAGGGCAAACCAAACTACCAAGCCAATTCTTACACTGGGAAGGAAACAAGCTTCCGGGGACCGGTTTCTGGCATTTCAGCCGTCGTCGGCCCGGCTTGCTTGAATCCTGATGGTGCAATGAGCAAGGGACTCACATCTGAGTATACCCTTCCACGCTTAGGGCGGACAAAATATTTAACAACAAGGGGTGGTGATGGACAGAGTTTCTGAATTGAGCAGAATACTCTCACCCAGTCAAGAGATCAGGGCTAGATCCAACACTGTTTTTAGCTCACTGCACCATCCCAGTTCAGAACCTGGCTATATGCAAATTAGTCTCTTACTGTCCCAGTGCATGATGGGAACAGGGCAAACCAAACTACCAAGCCAATTCTTACACTGGGAAGGAAACAAGCTTCCGGGGACCGGTTTCTGGCATTTCAGCCGTCGTCGGCCCGGCTTGCTTGAATCCTGATGGTGCAATGAGCAAGGGACTCACATCTGAGTATACCCTTCCACGCTTAGGGTAGACAAAATATTTAACAACAAGGGGTGGTGATGGACAGAGTTTCTGAATTAAGCATAATACTCTCACCCAGTCAAGAGATCAGGGCTAGATCCAATACCGTTTTTTAGCTCACTGCACCATCCCAGTTCAGAACCTGGCTATATGCAAATTAGTCTGTTCCTGTCCCAGTGCATGATGGGAACTGGGCAAACCAAACTACTAAGCCAATTCTTACACTGGGAAGGAAACAAGCTTCGGGGGACCGGTTTCTGGCATTTCAGCCGTCGTCGGCCCGGCTTGCTTGAATCCTGATGGTGCAATGAGCAAGGGACTCACATCTGAGTATACCCTTCCACGCTTAGGGTGGACAAAATATTTAACAACAAGGGGTGGTGATGGACAGAGTTTCTGAATTAAGCAGAATACTCTCACCCAGTCAAGAGATCAGGGCTAGATCCAACACCGTTTTTTAGCTCACTGCACCATCCCAGTTCAGAACCTGGCTATATGCAAATTAGTCTGTTCCTGTCCCAGTGCACAATGGGAACAGGGCAAACCAAACTACCAAGCCAATTCTTACACTGGGAAGGAAACAAGCTTCCGGGGACCGGTTTCCGGCATTTCAGCCGTCGTCGGCCCGGCTTGCTTGAACCCTGATGGTGCAATGAGCAAGGGACTCACATCTGAGTATACCCTTCCACGCTTAGGGTGGACAAAATATTTAACAACAAGGGGTGGTGATGGACAGAGTTTCTGAATTAAGCAGAATACTCTCACCCAGTCAAGAGATCAGGGCTAGATCCAACACCGTTTTTTAGCTCACTGCACCATCCCAGTTCAGAACCTGGCTATATGCAAATTAGTCTGTTCCTGTCCAGTGCATGATGGGAACAGGGCAAACCAAACTACCAAGAAATTCTTACACTGGGAAGGAAACAAGCTTCCGGGGACCGGTTTCTGGCATTTCAGCCGTCGTCGGCCCAGCTTGCTTGAATCCTGATGGTGCAATGAGCAAGGGACTCACATCTGAGTATACCCTTCCACGCTTAGGGTGGACAAAATATTTAACAACAAGGGGTGGTGATGGACAGAGTTTCTGAATTAAGCAGAATACTCTCACCCAGTCAAGAGATCAGGGCTAGATCCAACACCATTTTTTAGCTCACTGCACCATCCCAGTTCAGAACCTGGCTATATGCAAATTAGTCTGTTCCTGTCCCAGTGCATGATGGGAACAGGGCAAACCAAACTACCAAGCCAATTCTTACACTGGGAAGGAAACAAGCTTCCGGGGACCGATTTCTGGCATTTCAGCCGTCGTCGGCCCGGCTTGCTTGAATCCTGATGGTGCAATGAGCAAGGGACTCACATCTGAGTATACCCTTCCACGCTTAGGGTGGACAAAATATTTAACAACAAGGGGTGGTGATGGACAGAGTTTCTGAATTAAGCAGAATACTCTCACCCAGTCAAGAGATCAGGGCTAGATCCAACACCGTTTTTTAGCTCACTGCACCATCCCAGTTCAGAACCTGGCTATATGCAAATTAGTCTGTTCCTGTCCCAGTGCATGATGGGAACAGGGCAAACCAAACTACCAAGCCAATTCTTACACTGGGAAGGAAACAAGCTTCCGGGGACCGGTGTATGGCATTTCAGCCGTCGTCAGCCTGGCTTGCTTGAATCCTGATGGTGCAATGAGCAAGGGACTCACATCTGAGTATTCCCTTCCACGCTTAGGGTGGACAAAATATTTAACAACAAGGGGTGGTGATGGACAGAGTTTCTGAATTAAGCAGAATACTCTCACCCAGTCAAGAGATCAGGGCTAGATCCAACACCGTTTTTTAGCTCACTGCACCATCCCAGTTCAGAACCTGGCTATATGCAAATTAGTCTGTTCCTGTCCCAGTGCACAATGGGAACAGGGCAAACCAAACTACCAAGCCAATTCTTACACTGGGAAGGAAACAAGCTTCCGGGGACCGGTTTCTGGCATTTCAGCCGTCGTCGGCCCAGCTTGCTTGAATCCTGATGGTGCAATGAGCAAGGGACTCACATCTGAGTATACCCTTCCACGCTTAGGGTGGACAAAATATTTAACAACAAGGGGTGGTGATGGACAGAGTTTCTGAATTAAGCAGAATACTGTCACCCAGTCAAGAGATCAGGGCTAGATCCAACACCGTTTTTTAGCTCACTGCACCATCCCAGTTCAGAACCTGGCTATATGCAAATTAGTCTGTTCCTGTCCCAGTGCATGATGGGAACAGGGCAAACCAAACTACCAAGCCAATTCTTACACTGGGAGGGAAACAAGCTACCGGGGACCGGTTTCTGGCATTTCAGCCATCGTCGGCCCGGCTTGCTTGAATCCTGATGCTGCAATGAGCAAGGGACTCACATCTGAGTATACCCTTCCACGCTTAGGGTGGACAAAATATTTAACAACCAGGGGTGGTGATGGACAGAGTTTCTGAATTAAGCAGAATACTCTCACCCAGTCAAGAGATCAGGGCTAGATCCAACACCGGTTTTTAGCTCACTGCACCATCCCAGTTCAGAACCTGGCTATATGCAAATTAGTCTGTTCCTGTCCCAGTGCATGATGGGAACAGGGCAAACCAAACTACCAAGCCAATTCTTACACTGGGAAGGAAACAAGCTTCCGGGGACCGGTATCTGGCATTTCAGCCGTCGTCGGCCCGGCTTGCTTGAATCCTGATGGTGCAATGAGCAAGGGACTCACATCTGAGTATACCCTTCCACGCTTAGGGTGGACAAAATATTTAACAACAAGGGGTGGTGATGGACAGAGTTTCTGAATTGAGCAGAATACTCTCACCCAGTCAAGAGATCAGGGCTAGATCCAACACCGTTTTTAGCTCACTGCACCATCCCAGTTCAGAACCTGGCTATATGCACATTAGTCTGTTCCTCTCCCAGTGCATGATGGGAACAGGGCAAACCAAACTACCAAGCCAATTCTTACACTGGGAAGGAAACAAGCTTCCGGGGACCTGTTTCTGGCATTTCAGCCGTCGTCGGCCCGGCTTGCTTGAATCCTGATGGTGCAATGAGCAAGGGACTCACATCTGAGTATACCCTTCCACGCTTAGGGTAGACAAAATATTTAACAACAAGGGGTGGTGATGGACAGAGTTTCTGAATTAAGCAGAATACTCTCACCCAGTCAAGAGATCAGGGCTAGATCCAACACCGTTTTTTAGCTCACTGCACCATCCCAGTTCAGAACCTGGCTATATGCAAATTAGTCTGTTCCTGTCCCAGTGCATGATGGGAACAGGGCAAACCAAACTACTAAGCCAATTCTTACACTGGGAAGGAAACAAGCTTCCGGGGACCGGTTTCTGGCATTTCAGCCGTCGTCGGCCCGGCTTGCTTGAATCCTGATGGTGCAATGAGCAAGGGACTCACATCTGAGTATACCCTTCCACGCTTAGGGTGGACAAAATATTTAACAACAAGGGGTGGTGATGGACAGAGTTTCTGAATTAAGCAGAATATTCTCACCCAGTCAAGAGATCAGGGCTAGATCCAACACCGGTTTTTAGCTCACTGCACCATCCCAGTTCAGAACCTGGCTATATGCAAATTAGTCTGTTCCTGTCCCAGTGCATGATGGGAACTGGGCAAACCAAACTACTAAGCCAATTCTTACACTGGGAAGGAAACAAGCTTCCGGGGACTGGTTTCTGGCATTTCAGCCGTCGTCGGCCCGGCTTGCTTGAATCCTGATGGTGCAATGAGCAAGGGACTCACATCTGAGTATACCCTTCCACGCTTAGGGTGGACAAAATATTTAACAACAAGGGGTGGTGATGGACAGAGTTTCTGAATTAAGCAGCATACTCTCACCCAGTCAAGAGATCAGGGCTAGATCCAACACCGTTTTTTAGCTCACTGCACCATCCCAGTTCAGAACCTGGCTATATGCAAATTAGTCTGTTCCTGTCCGAGTGCACAATGGGAATAGGGCAAACCAAAATACCAAGCCAATTCTTACACTGGGAAGGAAACAAGCTTCCGGGGACCGGTTTCTGGCATTTCAGCCGTCGTCGGCCCGGCTTGCTTGAATCCTGATGGTGCAATGAGCAAGGGACTCACATCTGAGTATACCCTTCCACGCTTAGGGTGGACAAAATATGTAACAACAAGGGGTGGTGATGGACAGAGTTTCTGAATTAAGCAGAATACTCTCACCCAGTCAAGAGATCAGGGCTAGATCCAACACCGTTTTTTAGCTCACTGCACCATCCCAGTTCAGAACCTGGCTATATGCAAATTAGTATGTTCCTGTCCCAGTGCATGATGGGAACAGGGCAAACCAAACTACCAAGCCAATTCTTACACTGGGAAGGAAACAAGCTTCCGGGGACCGGTTTCTGGCATTTCAGCCGTCGTCGGCCCGGCTTGCTTGAATCCTGATGGTGCAATGAGCAAGGGACTCACATCTGAGTATTCCCTTCCACGCTTAGGGTGGACAAAATATTTAACAACAAGGGGTGGTGATGGACAGAGTTTCTGAATTAAGCAGAATACTCTCACCCAGTCAAGAGATCAGGGCTAGATCCAACACCGTTTTTTAGCTCACTGCACCATCCCAGTTCAGAACCTGGCTATATGCAAATTAGTCTGTTCCTGTCCCAGTGCACAATGGGAACAGGGCAAACCAAACTACCAAGCCAATTCTTACACTGGGAAGGAAACAAGCTTCCGGGGACCGGTTTCCGGCATTTCAGCCGTCGTCGGCCCGGCTTGCTTGAACCCTGATGGTGCAATGAGCAAGGGACTCACATCTGAGTATACCCTTCCACGCTTAGGGTGGACAAAATATTTAACAACAAGGGGTGGTGATGGACAGAGTTTCTGAATTAAGCAGAATACTCTCACCCAGTCAAGAGATCAGGGCTAGATCCAACACCGTTTTTTAGCTCACTGCACCATCCCAGTTCAGAACCTGGCTATATGCAAATTAGTCTGTTCCTGTCCAGTGCATGATGGGAACAGGGCAAACCAAACTACCAAGAAATTCTTACACTGGGAAGGAAACAAGCTTCCGGGGACCGGTTTCTGGCATTTCAGCCGTCGTCGGCCCAGCTTGCTTGAATCCTGATGGTGCAATGAGCAAGGGACTCACATCTGAGTATACCCTTCCACGCTTAGGGTGGACAAAATATTTAACAACAAGGGGTGGTGATGGACAGAGTTTCTGAATTAAGCAGAATACTCTCACCCAGTCAAGAGATCAGGGCTAGATCCAACACCGTTTTTTAGCTCACTGCACCATCCCAGTTCAGAACCTGGCTATATGCAAATTAGTCTGTTCCTGTCCCAGTGCATGATGGGAACAGGGCAAACCAAACTACCAAGCCAATTCTTACACTGGGAAGGAAACAAGCTTCCGGGGACCGATTTCTGGCATTTCAGCCGTCGTCGGCCCGGCTTGCTTGAATCCTGATGGTGCAATGAGCAAGGGACTCACATCTGAGTATACCCTTCCACGCTTAGGGTGGACAAAATATTTAACAACAAGGGGTGGTGATGGACAGAGTTTCTGAATTAAGCAGAATACTCTCACCCAGTCAAGAGATCAGGGCTAGATCCAACACCGTTTTTTAGCTCACTGCACCATCCCAGTTCAGAACCTGGCTATATGCAAATTAGTCTGTTCCTGTCCCAGTGCATGATGGGAACAGGGCAAACCAAACTACCAAGCCAATTCTTACACTGGGAAGGAAACAAGCTTCCGGGGACCGGTGTATGGCATTTCAGCCGTCGTCAGCCCGGCTTGCTTGAATCCTGATGGTGCAATGAGCAAGGGACTCACATCTGAGTATACCCTTCCACGCTTAGGGTGGACAAAATATTTAACAACAAGGGGTGGTGATGGACAGAGTTTCTGAATTAAGCAGAATACTCTCACCCAGTCAAGAGATCAGGGCTAGATCCAACACCGTTTTTTAGCTCACTGCACCATCCCAGTTCAGAACCTGGCTATATGCAAATTAGTCTGTTCCTGTCCCAGTGCATGATGGGAACAGGGCAAACCAAACTACCAAGCCAATTCTTACACTGGGAAGGAAACAAGCTACCGGGGACCGGTTTCTGGCATTTCAGCCATCGTCGGCCCGGCTTGCTTGAATCCTGATTCTGCAATGAGCAAGGGACTCACATCTGAGTATACCCTTCCACGCTTAGGGTGGACAAAATATTTAACAACCAGGGGTGGTGATGGACAGAGTTTCTGAATTAAGCAGAATACTCTCACCCAGTCAAGAGATCAGGGCTAGATCCAACACCGGTTTTTAGCTCACTGCACCATCCCAGTTCAGAACCTGGCTATATGCAAATTAGTCTGTTCCTGTCCCAGTGCATGATGGGAACAGGGCAAACCAAACTACCAAGCCAATTCTTACACTGGGAAGGAAACAAGCTTCCGGGGACCGGTTTCTGGCATTTCAGCCGTCGTCGGCCCGGCTTGCTTGAATCCTGATGGTGCAATGAGCAAGGGACTCACATCTGAGTATACCCTTCCACGCTTAGGGTGGACAAAATATTTAACAACAAGGGGTGGTGATGGACAGAGTTTCTGAATTGAGCAGAATACTCTCACCCAGTCAAGAGATCAGGGCTAGATCCAACACCGTTTTTAGCTCATTGCACCATCCCAGTTCAGAACCTGGCTATATGCACATTAGTCTGTTCCTCTCCCAGTGCATGATGGGAACAGGGCAAACCAAACTACCAAGCCAATTCTTACACTGGGAAGGAAACAAGCTTCCGGGGACCTGTTTCTGGCATTTCAGCCGTCGTCGGCCCGGCTTGCTTGAATCCTGATGGTGCAATGAGCAAGGGACTCACATCTGAGTATACCCTTCCACGCTTAGGGTAGACAAAATATTTAACAACAAGGGGTGGTGATGGACAGAGTTTCTGAATTAAGCAGAATACTCTCACCCAGTCAAGAGATCAGGGCTAGATCCAACACCGTTTTTTAGCTCACTGCACCATCCCAGTTCAGAACCTGGCTATATGCAAATTAGTCTGTTCCTGTCCCAGTGCATGATGGGAACAGGGCAAACCAAACTACCAAGCCAATTCTTACACTGGGAAGGAAACAAGCTTCCGGGGACCGGTTTCTGGCATTTCAGCCGTCGTCGGCCCGGCTTGCTTGAATCCTGATGGTGCAATGAGCAAGGGACTCACATCTGAGTATACCCTTCCACGCTTAGGGTGGACAAAATATTTAACAACAAGGGGTGGTGATGGACAGAGTTTCTGAATTAAGCAGAATACTCTCACCCAGTCAAGAGATTAGGGCTAGATCCAACACCGTTTTTTAGCTCACTGCACCATCCCAGTTCAGAACCTGGCTATATGCAAATTAGTCTGTTCCTGTCCAGTGCATGATGGGAACAGGGCAAACCAAACTACCAAGCCAATTCTTACACTGGGAAGGAAACAAGCTTCCGGGGACCGGTTTCTGGCATTTCAGCTGTCGTCGGCCCGGCTTGCTTGAATCCTGATGGTGCAATGAGCAAGGGACTCACATCTGAGTATACCCTTCCACGCTTAGGGTGGACAAAATATTTAACAACAAGGGGAGGTGATGGACAGAGTTTCTGAATTAAGCAGAATACTCTCACCCAGTCAAGAGATCAGGGCTAGATCCAACACCGTTTTTTAGCTCACTGCACCATCCCAGTTCAGAACCTGGCTATATGCAAATTAGTCTGTTCCTGTCCCAGTGCATGATGGGAACAGGGCAAACCAAACTACCAAGCCAATTCTTACACTGGGAAGGAAACAAGCTTCCGGGGACCGATTTCTGGCATTTCAGCCGTCGTCGGCCCGGCTTGCTTGAATCCTGATGGTGCAATGAGCAAGGGACTCACATCTGAGTATACCCTTCCACGCTTAGGGTGGACAAAATATTTAACAAGAAGGGGTGGTGATGGACAGAGTTTCTGAATTAAGCAGAATACTCTCACCCAGTCAAGAGATCAGGGCTAGATCCAACACCGTTTTTTAGCTCACTGCACCATCCCAGTTCAGAACCTGGCTATATGCAAATTAGTCTGTTCCTGTCCCAGTGCATGATGGGAACAGGGCAAACCAAACTACCAAGCCAATTCTTACACTGGGAAGGAAACAAGCTTCCGGGGACCGGTTTCTGGCATTTCAGCCGTCGTCGGCCCGGCTTGCTTGAATCCTGATGGTGCAATGAGCAAGGGACTCACATCTGAGTATACCCTTCCACGCTTAGGGTGGACAAAATATTTAACAACAAGGGGTGGTGATGGACAGAGTTTCTGAATTAAGCAGAATACTCTCACCCAGTCAAGAGATCAGGGCTAGATCCAACACCGTTTTTTAGCTCACTGCACCATCCCAGTTCAGAACCTGGCTATATGCAAATGAGTCTGGTCCTGTCCAGTGCATGATGGGAACAGGGCAAACCAAACTACCAAGCCAATTCTTACACTGGGAAGGAAACAAGCTTCCGGGGACCGGTTTCTGGCATTTCAGCTGTCGTCGGCCCGGCTTGCTTGAATCCTGATGGTGCAATGAGCAAGGGACTCACATCTGAGTATACCCTTCCACGCTTAGGGTGGACAAAATATTTAATAACAAGGGGTGGTGATGGACAGAGTTTCTGAATTAAGCAGAATACTCTCACCCAGTCAAGAGATCAGGGCTAGATCCAACACCGTTTTTTAGCTCACTGCACCATCCCAGTTCAGAACCTGGCTATATGCAAATTAGTCTGTTCCTGTCCCAGTGCATGATGGGAATAGGGCAAACCAAACTACCAAGCCAATTCTTACACTGGGAAGGAAACAAGCTTCCGGGGACCGATTTCTGGCATTTCAGCCGTCGTCGGCCCGGCTTGCTTGAATCCTGATGGTGCAATGAGCAAGGGACTCACATCTGAGTATACCCTTCCACGCTTAGGGTGGACAAAATATTTAACAACAAGGGGTGGTGATGGACAGAGTTTCTGAATTAAGCAGAATACTCTCACCCAGTCAAGAGATCAGGGCTAGATCCAACACCGTTTTTTAGCTCACTGCACCATCCCAGTTCAGAACCTGGCTATATGCAAATTAATCTGTTCCTGTCCCAGTGCATGATGGGAACAGGGCAAACCAAACTACCAAGCCAATTCTTACACTGGGAAGGAAACAAGCTTCCGGGGACCGGTGTCTGGCATTTCAGCCGTCGTCGGCCCGGCTTGCTTGAATCCTGATGGTGCAATGAGCAAGGGACTCACATCTGAGTATACCCTTCCACGCTTAGGGTGGACAAAATATTTAACAACAAGGGGTGGTGATGGACAGAGTTTCCGAATTAAGCAGAATACTCTCACCCAGTCAAGAGATCAGGGCTAGATCCAACACTGTTTTTTAGCTCACTGCACCATCCCAGTTCAGAACCTGGCTATATGCAAATTAGTCTGTTCCTGTCCCAGTGCATGATGGGAACAGGGCAAACCAAACTACCAAGCCAATTATTACACTGGGAAGGAAACAAGCTTCCGGGGACCGGTTTCTGGCATTTCAGCCGTCGTCGGCCCGGCTTGCTTGAATCCTGATGGTGCAATGAGCAAGGGACTCACATCTGAGTATACCCTTCCACGCTTAGGGTGGACAAAATATTTAACAACAAGGGGTGGTGATGGACAGAGTTTCTGAATTGAGCAGAATACTCTCACCCAGTCAAGAGATCAGGGCTAGATCCAACACCGTTTTTAGCTCACTGCACCATCCCAGTTCAGAACCTGGCTATATGCAAATTAGTCTGTTCCTGTCCCAGTGCATGATGGGAACAGGGCAAACCAAAGTACCAAGCCAATTCTTACACTGGGAAGGAAACAAGCTTCCGGGGACCTGTTTCTGGCATTTCAGCCGTCGTCGGCCCGGCTTGCTTGAATCCTGATGGTGCAATGAGCAAGGGACTCACATCTGAGTATACCCTTCCACGCTGAGGGCGGACAAAATATTTAACAACAAGGGCTGGTGATGGACAGAGTTTCTGAATTAAGCAGAATACTTTCACCCAGTCAAGAGATCAGGGCTAGATCCAACACCGTTTTTTAGCTCACTGCACCATCCCAGTGCAGAACCTGGCTATATGCAAATTAGTCTGTTCCTGTCCCAGTGCATGATGGGAACAGGGCAAACCAAACTACCAAGCCAATTATTACACTGGGAAGGAAACAAGCTTCCGGGGACCGGTTTCTGGCATTTCAGCCGTCGTCGGCCCGGCTTGCTTGAATCCTGATGGTGCAATGAGCAAGGGACTCACATCTGAGTATACCCTTCCACGCTTAGGGTGGACAAAATATTTAACAACAAGGGGTGGTGATGGACAGAGTTTCTGAATTGAGCAGAATACTCTCACCCAGTCAAGAGATCAGGGCTAGATCCAACACCGTTTTTAGCTCACTGCACCATCCCAGTTCAGAACCTGGCTATATGCAAATTAGTCTGTTCCTGTCCCAGTGCATGATGGGAACAGGGCAAACCAAACTACCAAGCCAATTCTTACACTGGGAAGGAAACAAGCTTCCGGGGACCTGTTTCTGGCATTTCAGCCGTCGTCGGCCCGGCTTGCTTGAATCCTGATGGTGCAATGAGCAAGGGACTCACATCTGAGTATACCCTTCCACGCTTAGGGCGGACAAAATATTTAACAACAAGGGGTGGTGATGGACAGAGTTTCTGAATTAAGCAGAATACTCTCACCCAGTCAAGAGATCAGGGCTAGATCCAACACCGTTTTTTAGCTCACTGCACCATCCCAGTGCAGAACCTGGCTATATGCAAATTAGTCTGTTCCTGTCCCAGTGCATGATGGGAACAGGGCAAACCAAACTACCAAGCCAATTCTTACACTGGGAAGGAAACAAGCTTCCGGGGACCGGTTTCTGGCATTTCAGCCGTCGTTTGCCTGGCTTGCTTGAATCCTGATGGTGCAATGAACAAGGGATTCACATCTGAGTATACCCTTCCACGCTTAGGGTGGACAAAATATTTAACAACAAGGGGTGGTGATGGACAGAGTTTCTGAATTAAGCAGAATACTCTCACCCAGTCAAGAGATCAGGGCTAGATCCAACACCGTTTTTTAGCTCACTGCACCATCCCAGTTCAGAACCTGGCTATTTGCAAATTAGTCTGTTCCTGTCCCAGTGCATGATGGGAACAGGGCAAACCAAACTACCAAGCCAATTCTTACACTGGGAAGGAAACAAGCTTCCGGGGACCGGTTTCTGGCATTTCAGCCGTCGTCGGCCCGGCTTGCTTGAATCCTGATGGTGCAATGAGCAAGGGACTCACATCTGAGTATACCCTTCCACGCTTAGGGTGGACAAAATATTTAACAACAAGGGGTGGTGATGGACAGAGTTTCTGAATTAAGCAGAATACTCTCACCCAGTCAGGAGATCAGGGCTAGATCCAACACCATTTTTTAGCTCACTGCACCATCCCAGTTCAGAACCTGGCTATAGGCAAATTAGTCTGTTCCTGTCCCAGTGCATGATGGGAACAGGGCAAACCAAACTACCAAGCCAATTCTTACACTGGGAAGGAAACAAGCTTCCGGGGACCGGTGTATGGCATTTCAGCCGTCGTCAGCCCGGCTTGCTTGAATCCTGATGGTGCAATGAGCAAGGGACTCACATCTGAGTATACCCTTCCACGCTTAGGGTGGACAAAATATTTAACAACATTGGGTGGTGATGGACAGAGTTTCTGAATTAAGCAGAATACTCTCACCCAGTCAAGAGATCAGGGCTAGATCCAACACCGTTTTTTAGCTCACTGCACCATCCCAGTTCAGAACCTGGCTATATGCAAATTAGTCTGTTCCTGTCCCAGTGCATGATGGGAACAGGGCAAACCAAACTACCAAGCCAATTCATACACTGGGAAGGAAACAAGCTACCGGGGACCGGTTTCTGGCATTTCAGCCATCGTCGGCCCGGCTTGCTTGAATCCTGATTCTGCAATGAGCAAGGGACTCACATCTGAGTATACCCTTCCACGCTTAGGGTGGACAAAATATTTAACAACCAGGGGTGGTGATGGACAGAGTTTCTGAATTAAGCAGAATACTCTCACCCAGTCAAGAGATCAGGGCTAGATCCAACACCGGTTTTTAGCTCACTGCACCATCCCAGTTCAGAACCTGGCTATATGCAAATTAGTCTGTTCCTGTCCCAGTGCATGATGGGAACAGGGCAAACCAAACTACCAAGCCAATTCTTACACTGGGAAGGAAACAAGCTTCCGGAGACCGGTATCTGGCATTTCAGCCGTCGTCGGCCCGGCTTGCTTGAATCCTGATGGTGCAATGAGCAAGGGACTCACATCTGAGTATACCCTTCCACGCTTAGGGTGGACAAAATATTTAACAACAAGGGGTGGTGATGGACAGAGTTTCTGAATTGAGCAGAATACTCTCACCCAGTCAAGAGATCAGGGCTAGATCCAACACCGTTTGTAGCTCACTGCACCATCCCAGTTCAGAACCTGGCTATATGCACATTAGTCTGTTCCTCTCCCAGTGCATGATGGGAACAGGGCAAACCAAACTACCAAGCCAATTCTTACACTGGGAAGGAAACAAGCTTCCGGGGACCTGTTTCTGGCATTTCAGCTGTCGTCGGCCCGGCTTGCTTGAATCCTGATGGTGCAATGAGCAAGGGACTCACATCTGAGTATACCCTTCCACGCTTAGGGTAGACAAAATATTTAACAACAAGGGGTGGTGATGGACAGAGTTTCTGAATTAAGCAGAATACTCTCACCCAGTCAAGAGATCAGGGCTAGATCCAACACCGTTTTTTAGCTCACTGCACCATCCCAGTTCAGAACCTGGCTATATGCAAATTAGTCTGTTCCTGTCCCAGTGCATGATGGGAACAGGGCAAACCAAACTACTAAGCCAATTCTTACACTGGGAAGAAAAACAAGCTTCCGGGGACCGGTTTCTGGCATTTCAGCCGTCGTCGGCCCGGCTTGCTTGAATCCTGATGGTGCAATGAGCAAGGGACTCACATCTGAGTATACCCTTCCACGCTTAGGGTGGACAAAATATTTAACAACAAGGGGTGGTGATGGACAGAGTTTCTGAATTAAGCAGAATATTCTCACCCAGTCAAGAGATCAGGGCTAGATCCAACACCGGTTTTTAGCTCACTGCACCATCCCAGTTCAGAACCTGGCTATATGCAAATTAGTCTGTTCCTGTCCCAGTGCATGATGGGAACTGGGCAAACCAAACTACTAAGCCAATTCTTACACTGGGAAGGAAACAAGCTTCCGGGGACTGGTTTCTGGCATTTCAGCCGTCGTCGGCCCGGCTTGCTTGAATCCTGATGGTGCAATGAGCAAGGGACTCACATCTGAGTATACCCTTCCACGCTTAGGGTGGACAAAATATTTAACAACAAGGGGTGGTGATGGACAGAGTTTCTGAATTAAGCAGCATACTCTCACCCAGTCAAGAGATCAGGGCTAGATCCAACACCGTTTTTTAGCTCACTGCACCATCCCAGTTCAGAACCTGGCTATATGCAAATTAGTCTGTTCCTGTCCGAGTGCACAATGGGAATAGGGCAAACCAAACTACCAAGCCAATTCTTACACTGGGAAGGAAACAAGCTTCCGGGGACCGGTTTCTGGCATTTCAGCCGTCGTCGGCCCGGCTTGCTTGAATCCTGATGGTGCAATGAGCAAGGGACTCACATCTGAGTATACCCTTCCACGCTTAGGGTGGACAAAATATGTAACAACAAGGGGTGGTGATGGACAGAGTTTCTGAATTAAGCAGAATACTCTCACCCAGTCAAGAGATCAGGGCTAGATCCAACACCGTTTTTTAGCTCACTGCACCATCCCAGTTCAGAACCTGGCTATATGCAAATTAGTCTGTTCCTGTCCCAGTGCATGATGGGAACAGGGCAAACCAAACTACCAAGCCAATTCTTACACTGGGAAGGAAACAAGCTTCCGGGGACCGGTTTCTGGCATTTCAGCCGTCGTCGGCCCGGCTTGCTTGAATCCTGATGGTGCAATGAGCAAGGGACTCACATCTGAGTATTCCCTTCCACGCTTAGGGTGGACAAAATATTTAACAACAAGGGGTGGTGATGGACAGAGTTTCTGAATTAAGCAGAATACTCTCACCCAGTCAAGAGATCAGGGCTAGATCCAACACCGTTTTTTAGCTCACTGCACCATCCCAGTTCAGAACCTGGCTATATGCAAATTAGTCTGTTCCTGTCCCAGTGCACAATGGGAACAGGGCAAACCAAACTACCAAGCCAATTCTTACACTGGGAAGGAAACAAGCTTCCGGGGACCGGTTTCCGGCATTTCAGCCGTCGTCGGCCCGGCTTGCTTGAACCCTGATGGTGCAATGAGCAAGGGACTCACATCTGAGTATACCCTTCCACGCTTAGGGTGGACAAAATATTTAACAACAAGGGGTGGTGATGGACAGAGTTTCTGAATTAAGCAGAATACTCTCACCCAGTCAAGAGATCAGGGCTAGATCCAACACCGTTTTTTAGCTCACTGCACCATCCCAGTTCAGAACCTGGCTATATGCAAATTAGTCTGTTCCTGTCCAGTGCATGATGGGAACAGGGCAAACCAAACTACCAAGAAATTCTTACACTGGGAAGGAAACAAGCTTCCGGGGACCGGTTTCTGGCATTTCAGCCGTCGTCGGCCCAGCTTGCTTGAATCCTGATGGTGCAATGAGCAAGGGACTCACATCTGAGTATACCCTTCCACGCTTAGGGTGGACAAAATATTTAACAACAAGGGGTGGTGATGGACAGAGTTTCTGAATTAAGCAGAATACTCTCACCCAGTCAAGAGATCAGGGCTAGATCCAACACCGTTTTTTAGCTCACTGCACCATCCCAGTTCAGAACCTGGCTATATGCAAATTAGTCTGTTCCTGTCCCAGTGCATGATGGGAACAGGGCAAACCAAACTACCAAGCCAATTCTTACACTGGGAAGGAAACAAGCTTCCGGGGACCGATTTCTGGCATTTCAGCCGTCGTCGGCCCGGCTTGCTTGAATCCTGATGGTGCAATGAGCAAGGGACTCACATCTGAGTATACCCTTCCACGCTTAGGGTGGACAAAATATTTAACAACAAGGGGTGGTGATGGACAGAGTTTCTGAATTAAGCAGAATACTCTCACCCAGTCAAGAGATCAGGGCTAGATCCAACACCGTTTTTTAGCTCACTGCACCATCCCAGTTCAGAACCTGGCTATATGCAAATTAGTCTGTTCCTGTCCCAGTGCATGATGGGAACAGGGCAAACCAAACTACCAAGCCAATTCTTACACTGGGAAGGAAACAAGCTTCCGGGGACCGGTGTATGGCATTTCAGCCGTCGTCAGCCCGGCTTGCTTGAATCCTGATGGTGCAATGAGCAAGGGACTCACATCTGAGTATACCCTTCCACGCTTAGGGTGGACAAAATATTTAACAACAAGGGGTGGTGATGGACAGAGTTTCTGAATTAAGCAGAATACTCTCACCCAGTCAAGAGATCAGGGCTAGATCCAACACCGTTTTTTAGCTCACTGCACCATCCCAATTCAGAACCTGGCTATATGCAAATTAGTCTGTTCCTGTCCCAGTGCATGATGGGAACAGGGCAAACCAAACTACCAAGCCAATTCTTACACTGGGAAGGAAACAAGCTACCGGGGACCGGTTTCTGGCATTTCAGCCATCGTCGGCCCGGCTTGCTTGAATCCTGATTCTGCAATGAGCAAGGGACTCACATCTGAGTATACCCTTCCACGCTTAGGGTGGACAAAATATTTAACAACCAGGGGTGGTGATGGACAGAGTTTCTGAATTAAGCAGAATACTCTCACCCAGTCAAGAGATCAGGGCTAGATCCAACACCGGTTTTTAGCTCACTGCACCATCCCAGTTCAGAACCTGGCTATATGCAAATTAGTCTGTTCCTGTCCCAGTGCATGATGGGAACAGGGCAAACCAAACTACCAAGCCAATTCTTACACTGGGAAGGAAACAAGCTTCCGGGGACCGGTTTCTGGCATTTCAGCCGTCGTCGGCCCGGCTTGCTTGAATCCTGATGGTGCAATGAGCAAGGGACTCACATCTGAGTATACCCTTCCACGCTTAGGGTGGACAAAATATTTAACAACAAGGGGTGGTGATGGACAGAGTTTCTGAATTGAGCAGAATACTCTCACCCAGTCAAGAGATCAGGGCTAGATCCAACACCGTTTTTAGCTCATTGCACCATCCCAGTTCAGAACCTGGCTATATGCACATTAGTCTGTTCCTCTCCCAGTGCATGATGGGAACAGGACAAACCAAACTACCAAGCCAATTCTTACACTGGGAAGGAAACAAGCTTCCGGGGACCTGTTTCTGGCATTTCAGCCGTCGTCGGCCCGGCTTGCTTGAATCCTGATGGTGCAATGAGCAAGGGACTCACATCTGAGTATACCCTTCCACGCTTAGGGTAGACAAAATATTTAACAACAAGGGGTGGTGATGGACAGAGTTCCTGAATTAAGCAGAATACTCTCACCCAGTCAAGAGATCAGGGCTAGATCCTACACCGTTTTTTAGCTCACTGCACCATCCCAGTTCAGAACCTGGCTATATGCAAATTAGTCTGTTCCTGTCCCAGTGCATGATGGGAACAGGGCAAACCAAACTACCAAGCCAATTCTTACACTGGGAAGGAAACAAGCTTCCGGGGACCGGTTTCTGGCATTTCAGCCGTCGTCGGCCCGGCTTGCTTGAATCCTGATGGTGCAATGAGCAAGGGACTCACATCTGAGTATACCCTTCCACGCTTAGGGTGGACAAAATATTTAACAACAAGGGGTGGTGATGGACAGAGTTTCTGAATTAAGCAGAATACTCTCACCCAGTCAAGAGATTAGGGCTAGATCCAACACCGTTTTTTAGCTCACTGCACCATCCCAGTTCAGAACCTGGCTATATGCAAATTAGTCTGTTCCTGTCCAGTGCATGATGGGAACAGGGCAAACCAAACTACCAAGCCAATTCTTACACTGGGAAGGAAACAAGCTTCCGGGGACCGGTTTCTGGCATTTCAGCTGTCGTCGGCCCGGCTTGCTTGAATCCTGATGGTGCAATGAGCAAGGGACTCACATCTGAGTATACCCTTCCACGCTTAGGGTGGACAAAATATTTAACAACAAGGGGAGGTGATGGACAGAGTTTCTGAATTAAGCAGAATACTCTCACCCAGTCAAGAGATCAGGGCTAGATCCAACACCGTTTTTTAGCTCACTGCACCATCCCAGTTCAGAACCTGGCTATATGCAAATTAGTCTGTTCCTGTCCCAGTGCATGATGGGAACAGGGCAAACCAAACTACCAAGCCAATTCTTACACTGGGAAGGAAACAAGCTTCCGGGGACCGATTTCTGGCATTTCAGCCGTCGTCGGCCCGGCTTGCTTGAATCCTGATGGTGCAATGAGCAAGGGACTCACATCTGAGTATACCCTTCCACGCTTAGGGTGGACAAAATATTTAACAAGAAGGGGTGGTGATGGACAGAGTTTCTGAATTAAGCAGAATACTCTCACCCAGTCAAGAGATCAGGGCTAGATCCAACACCGTTTTTTAGCTCACTGCACCATCCCAGTTCAGAACCTGGCTATATGCAAATTAGTCTGTTCCTGTCCCAGTGCATGATGGGAACAGGGCAAACCAAACTACCAAGCCAATTCTTACACTGGGAAGGAAACAAGCTTCCGGGGACCGGTTTCTGGCATTTCAGCCGTCGTCGGCCCGGCTTGCTTGAATCCTGATGGTGCAATGAGCAAGGGACTCACATCTGAGTATACCCTTCCACGCTTAGGGTGGACAAAATATTTAACAACAAGGGGTGGTGATGGACAGAGTTTCTGAATTAAGCAGAATACTCTCACCCAGTCAAGAGATCAGGGCTAGATCCAACACCGTTTTTTAGCTCACTGCACCATCCCAGTTCAGAACCTGGCTATATGCAAATGAGTCTGGTCCTGTCCAGTGCATGATGGGAACAGGGCAAACCAAACTACCAAGCCAATTCTTACACTGGGAAGGAAACAAGCTTCCGGGGACCGGTTTCTGGCATTTCAGCTGTCGTCGGCCCGGCTTGCTTGAATCCTGATGGTGCAATGAGCAAGGGACTCACATCTGAGTATACCCTTCCACGCTTAGGGTGGACAAAATATTTAACAACAAGGGGTGGTGATGGACAGAGTTTCTGAATTAAGCAGAATACTCTCACCCAGTCAAGAGATCAGGGCTAGATCCAACACCGTTTTTTAGCTCACTGCACCATCCCAGTTCAGAACCTGGCTATATGCAAATTAGTCTGTTCCTGTCCCAGTGCATGATGGGAACAGGGCAAACCAAACTACCAAGCCAATTCTTACACTGGGAAGGAAACAAGCTTCCGGGGACCGATTTCTGGCATTTCAGCCGTCGTCGGCCCGGCTTGCTTGAATCCTGATGGTGCAATGAGCAAGGGACTCACATCTGAGTATACCCTTCCACGCTTAGGGTGGACAAAATATTTAACAACAAGGGGTGGTGATGGACAGAGTTTCTGAATTAAGCAGAATACTCTCACCCAGTCAAGAGATCAGGGCTAGATCCAACACCGTTTTTTAGCTCACTGCACCATCCCAGTTCAGAACCTGGCTATATGCAAATTAATCTGTTCCTGTCCCAGTGCATGATGGGAACAGGGCAAACCAAACTACCAAGCCAATTCTTACACTGGGAAGGAAACAAGCTTCCGGGGACCTGTTTCTGGCATTTCAGCCGTCGTCGGCCCGGCTTGCTTGAATCCTGATGGTGCAATGAGCAAGGGACTCACATCTGAGTATACCCTTCCACGCTTAGGGCGGACAAAATATTTAACAACAAGGGGTGGTGATGGACAGAGTTTCTGAATTAAGCAGAATACTCTCACCCAGTCAAGAGATCAGGGCTAGATCCAACACCGTTTTTTAGCTCACTGCACCATCCCAGTGCAGAACCTGGCTATATGCAAATTAGTCTGTTCCTGTCCCAGTGCATGATGGGAACAGGGCAAACCAAACTACCAAGCCAATTCTTACACTGGGAAGGAAACAAGCTTCCGGGGACCGGTTTCTGGCATTTCAGCCGTCGTTTGCCTGGCTTGCTTGAATCCTGATGGTGCAATGAACAAGGGATTCACATCTGAGTATACCCTTCCACGCTTAGGGTGGACAAAATATTTAACAACAAGGGGTGGTGATGGACAGAGTTTCTGAATTAAGCAGAATACTCTCACCCAGTCAAGAGATCAGGGCTAGATCCAACACCGTTTTTTAGCTCACTGCACCATCCCAGTTCAGAACCTGGCTATTTGCAAATTAGTCTGTTCCTGTCCCAGTGCATGATGGGAACAGGGCAAACCAAACTACCAAGCCAATTCTTACACTGGGAAGGAAACAAGCTTCCGGGGACCGGTTTCTGGCATTTCAGCCGTCGTCGGCCCGGCTTGCTTGAATCCTGATGGTGCAATGAGCAAGGGACTCACATCTGAGTATACCCTTCCACGCTTAGGGTGGACAAAATATTTAACAACAAGGGGTGGTGATGGACAGAGTTTCTGAATTAAGCAGAATACTCTCACCCAGTCAGGAGATCAGGGCTAGATCCAACACCATTTTTTAGCTCACTGCACCATCCCAGTTCAGAACCTGGCTATAGGCAAATTAGTCTGTTCCTGTCCCAGTGCATGATGGGAACAGGGCAAACCAAACTACCAAGCCAATTCTTACACTGGGAAGGAAACAAGCTTCCGGGGACCGGTGTATGGCATTTCAGCCGTCGTCAGCCCGGCTTGCTTGAATCCTGATGGTGCAATGAGCAAGGGACTCACATCTGAGTATACCCTTCCACGCTTAGGGTGGACAAAATATTTAACAACATTGGGTGGTGATGGACAGAGTTTCTGAATTAAGCAGAATACTCTCACCCAGTCAAGAGATCAGGGCTAGATCCAACACCGTTTTTTAGCTCACTGCACCATCCCAGTTCAGAACCTGGCTATATGCAAATTAGTCTGTTCCTGTCCCAGTGCATGATGGGAACAGGGCAAACCAAACTACCAAGCCAATTCATACACTGGGAAGGAAACAAGCTACCGGGGACCGGTTTCTGGCATTTCAGCCATCGTCGGCCCGGCTTGCTTGAATCCTGATTCTGCAATGAGCAAGGGACTCACATCTGAGTATACCCTTCCACGCTTAGGGTGGACAAAATATTTAACAACCAGGGGTGGTGATGGACAGAGTTTCTGAATTAAGCAGAATACTCTCACCCAGTCAAGAGATCAGGGCTAGATCCAACACCGGTTTTTAGCTCACTGCACCATCCCAGTTCAGAACCTGGCTATATGCAAATTAGTCTGTTCCTGTCCCAGTGCATGATGGGAACAGGGCAAACCAAACTACCAAGCCAATTCTTACACTGGGAAGGAAACAAGCTTCCGGAGACCGGTATCTGGCATTTCAGCCGTCGTCGGCCCGGCTTGCTTGAATCCTGATGGTGCAATGAGCAAGGGACTCACATCTGAGTATACCCTTCCACGCTTAGGGTGGACAAAATATTTAACAACAAGGGGTGGTGATGGACAGAGTTTCTGAATTGAGCAGAATACTCTCACCCAGTCAAGAGATCAGGGCTAGATCCAACACCGTTTGTAGCTCACTGCACCATCCCAGTTCAGAACCTGGCTATATGCACATTAGTCTGTTCCTCTCCCAGTGCATGATGGGAACAGGGCAAACCAAACTACCAAGCCAATTCTTACACTGGGAAGGAAACAAGCTTCCGGGGACCTGTTTCTGGCATTTCAGCTGTCGTCGGCCCGGCTTGCTTGAATCCTGATGGTGCAATGAGCAAGGGACTCACATCTGAGTATACCCTTCCACGCTTAGGGTAGACAAAATATTTAACAACAAGGGGTGGTGATGGACAGAGTTTCTGAATTAAGCAGAATACTCTCACCCAGTCAAGAGATCAGGGCTAGATCCAACACCGTTTTTTAGCTCACTGCACCATCCCAGTTCAGAACCTGGCTATATGCAAATTAGTCTGTTCCTGTCCCAGTGCATGATGGGAACAGGGCAAACCAAACTACTAAGCCAATTCTTACACTGGGAAGAAAAACAAGCTTCCGGGGACCGGTTTCTGGCATTTCAGCCGTCGTCGGCCCGGCTTGCTTGAATCCTGATGGTGCAATGAGCAAGGGACTCACATCTGAGTATACCCTTCCACGCTTAGGGTGGACAAAATATTTAACAACAAGGGGTGGTGATGGACAGAGTTTCTGAATTAAGCAGAATATTCTCACCCAGTCAAGAGATCAGGGCTAGATCCAACACCGGTTTTTAGCTCACTGCACCATCCCAGTTCAGAACCTGGCTATATGCAAATTAGTCTGTTCCTGTCCCAGTGCATGATGGGAACTGGGCAAACCAAACTACTAAGCCAATTCTTACACTGGGAAGGAAACAAGCTTCCGGGGACTGGTTTCTGGCATTTCAGCCGTCGTCGGCCCGGCTTGCTTGAATCCTGATGGTGCAATGAGCAAGGGACTCACATCTGAGTATACCCTTCCACGCTTAGGGTGGACAAAATATTTAACAACAAGGGGTGGTGATGGACAGAGTTTCTGAATTAAGCAGCATACTCTCACCCAGTCAAGAGATCAGGGCTAGATCCAACACCGTTTTTTAGCTCACTGCACCATCCCAGTTCAGAACCTGGCTATATGCAAATTAGTCTGTTCCTGTCCGAGTGCACAATGGGAATAGGGCAAACCAAACTACCAAGCCAATTCTTACACTGGGAAGGAAACAAGCTTCCGGGGACCGGTTTCTGGCATTTCAGCCGTCGTCGGCCCGGCTTGCTTGAATCCTGATGGTGCAATGAGCAAGGGACTCACATCTGAGTATACCCTTCCACGCTTAGGGTGGACAAAATATGTAACAACAAGGGGTGGTGATGGACAGAGTTTCTGAATTAAGCAGAATACTCTCACCCAGTCAAGAGATCAGGGCTAGATCCAACACCGTTTTTTAGCTCACTGCACCATCCCAGTTCAGAACCTGGCTATATGCAAATTAGTCTGTTCCTGTCCCAGTGCATGATGGGAACAGGGCAAACCAAACTACCAAGCCAATTCTTACACTGGGAAGGAAACAAGCTTCCGGGGACCGGTTTCTGGCATTTCAGCCGTCGTCGGCCCGGCTTGCTTGAATCCTGATGGTGCAATGAGCAAGGGACTCACATCTGAGTATTCCCTTCCACGCTTAGGGTGGACAAAATATTTAACAACAAGGGGTGGTGATGGACAGAGTTTCTGAATTAAGCAGAATACTCTCACCCAGTCAAGAGATCAGGGCTAGATCCAACACCGTTTTTTAGCTCACTGCACCATCCCAGTTCAGAACCTGGCTATATGCAAATTAGTCTGTTCCTGTCCCAGTGCACAATGGGAACAGGGCAAACCAAACTACCAAGCCAATTCTTACACTGGGAAGGAAACAAGCTTCCGGGGACCGGTTTCCGGCATTTCAGCCGTCGTCGGCCCGGCTTGCTTGAACCCTGATGGTGCAATGAGCAAGGGACTCACATCTGAGTATACCCTTCCACGCTTAGGGTGGACAAAATATTTAACAACAAGGGGTGGTGATGGACAGAGTTTCTGAATTAAGCAGAATACTCTCACCCAGTCAAGAGATCAGGGCTAGATCCAACACCGTTTTTTAGCTCACTGCACCATCCCAGTTCAGAACCTGGCTATATGCAAATTAGTCTGTTCCTGTCCAGTGCATGATGGGAACAGGGCAAACCAAACTACCAAGAAATTCTTACACTGGGAAGGAAACAAGCTTCCGGGGACCGGTTTCTGGCATTTCAGCCGTCGTCGGCCCAGCTTGCTTGAATCCTGATGGTGCAATGAGCAAGGGACTCACATCTGAGTATACCCTTCCACGCTTAGGGTGGACAAAATATTTAACAACAAGGGGTGGTGATGGACAGAGTTTCTGAATTAAGCAGAATACTCTCACCCAGTCAAGAGATCAGGGCTAGATCCAACACCGTTTTTTAGCTCACTGCACCATCCCAGTTCAGAACCTGGCTATATGCAAATTAGTCTGTTCCTGTCCCAGTGCATGATGGGAACAGGGCAAACCAAACTACCAAGCCAATTCTTACACTGGGAAGGAAACAAGCTTCCGGGGACCGATTTCTGGCATTTCAGCCGTCGTCGGCCCGGCTTGCTTGAATCCTGATGGTGCAATGAGCAAGGGACTCACATCTGAGTATACCCTTCCACGCTTAGGGTGGACAAAATATTTAACAACAAGGGGTGGTGATGGACAGAGTTTCTGAATTAAGCAGAATACTCTCACCCAGTCAAGAGATCAGGGCTAGATCCAACACCGTTTTTTAGCTCACTGCACCATCCCAGTTCAGAACCTGGCTATATGCAAATTAGTCTGTTCCTGTCCCAGTGCATGATGGGAACAGGGCAAACCAAACTACCAAGCCAATTCTTACACTGGGAAGGAAACAAGCTTCCGGGGACCGGTGTATGGCATTTCAGCCGTCGTCAGCCCGGCTTGCTTGAATCCTGATGGTGCAATGAGCAAGGGACTCACATCTGAGTATACCCTTCCACGCTTAGGGTGGACAAAATATTTAACAACAAGGGGTGGTGATGGACAGAGTTTCTGAATTAAGCAGAATACTCTCACCCAGTCAAGAGATCAGGGCTAGATCCAACACCGTTTTTTAGCTCACTGCACCATCCCAATTCAGAACCTGGCTATATGCAAATTAGTCTGTTCCTGTCCCAGTGCATGATGGGAACAGGGCAAACCAAACTACCAAGCCAATTCTTACACTGGGAAGGAAACAAGCTACCGGGGACCGGTTTCTGGCATTTCAGCCATCGTCGGCCCGGCTTGCTTGAATCCTGATTCTGCAATGAGCAAGGGACTCACATCTGAGTATACCCTTCCACGCTTAGGGTGGACAAAATATTTAACAACCAGGGGTGGTGATGGACAGAGTTTCTGAATTAAGCAGAATACTCTCACCCAGTCAAGAGATCAGGGCTAGATCCAACACCGGTTTTTAGCTCACTGCACCATCCCAGTTCAGAACCTGGCTATATGCAAATTAGTCTGTTCCTGTCCCAGTGCATGATGGGAACAGGGCAAACCAAACTACCAAGCCAATTCTTACACTGGGAAGGAAACAAGCTTCCGGGGACCGGTTTCTGGCATTTCAGCCGTCGTCGGCCCGGCTTGCTTGAATCCTGATGGTGCAATGAGCAAGGGACTCACATCTGAGTATACCCTTCCACGCTTAGGGTGGACAAAATATTTAACAACAAGGGGTGGTGATGGACAGAGTTTCTGAATTGAGCAGAATACTCTCACCCAGTCAAGAGATCAGGGCTAGATCCAACACCGTTTTTAGCTCATTGCACCATCCCAGTTCAGAACCTGGCTATATGCACATTAGTCTGTTCCTCTCCCAGTGCATGATGGGAACAGGACAAACCAAACTACCAAGCCAATTCTTACACTGGGAAGGAAACAAGCTTCCGGGGACCTGTTTCTGGCATTTCAGCCGTCGTCGGCCCGGCTTGCTTGAATCCTGATGGTGCAATGAGCAAGGGACTCACATCTGAGTATACCCTTCCACGCTTAGGGTAGACAAAATATTTAACAACAAGGGGTGGTGATGGACAGAGTTCCTGAATTAAGCAGAATACTCTCACCCAGTCAAGAGATCAGGGCTAGATCCTACACCGTTTTTTAGCTCACTGCACCATCCCAGTTCAGAACCTGGCTATATGCAAATTAGTCTGTTCCTGTCCCAGTGCATGATGGGAACAGGGCAAACCAAACTACCAAGCCAATTCTTACACTGGGAAGGAAACAAGCTTCCGGGGACCGGTTTCTGGCATTTCAGCCGTCGTCGGCCCGGCTTGCTTGAATCCTGATGGTGCAATGAGCAAGGGACTCACATCTGAGTATACCCTTCCACGCTTAGGGTGGACAAAATATTTAACAACAAGGGGTGGTGATGGACAGAGTTTCTGAATTAAGCAGAATACTCTCACCCAGTCAAGAGATTAGGGCTAGATCCAACACCGTTTTTTAGCTCACTGCACCATCCCAGTTCAGAACCTGGCTATATGCAAATTAGTCTGTTCCTGTCCAGTGCATGATGGGAACAGGGCAAACCAAACTACCAAGCCAATTCTTACACTGGGAAGGAAACAAGCTTCCGGGGACCGGTTTCTGGCATTTCAGCTGTCGTCGGCCCGGCTTGCTTGAATCCTGATGGTGCAATGAGCAAGGGACTCACATCTGAGTATACCCTTCCACGCTTAGGGTGGACAAAATATTTAACAACAAGGGGAGGTGATGGACAGAGTTTCTGAATTAAGCAGAATACTCTCACCCAGTCAAGAGATCAGGGCTAGATCCAACACCGTTTTTTAGCTCACTGCACCATCCCAGTTCAGAACCTGGCTATATGCAAATTAGTCTGTTCCTGTCCCAGTGCATGATGGGAACAGGGCAAACCAAACTACCAAGCCAATTCTTACACTGGGAAGGAAACAAGCTTCCGGGGACCGATTTCTGGCATTTCAGCCGTCGTCGGCCCGGCTTGCTTGAATCCTGATGGTGCAATGAGCAAGGGACTCACATCTGAGTATACCCTTCCACGCTTAGGGTGGACAAAATATTTAACAAGAAGGGGTGGTGATGGACAGAGTTTCTGAATTAAGCAGAATACTCTCACCCAGTCAAGAGATCAGGGCTAGATCCAACACCGTTTTTTAGCTCACTGCACCATCCCAGTTCAGAACCTGGCTATATGCAAATTAGTCTGTTCCTGTCCCAGTGCATGATGGGAACAGGGCAAACCAAACTACCAAGCCAATTCTTACACTGGGAAGGAAACAAGCTTCCGGGGACCGGTTTCTGGCATTTCAGCCGTCGTCGGCCCGGCTTGCTTGAATCCTGATGGTGCAATGAGCAAGGGACTCACATCTGAGTATACCCTTCCACGCTTAGGGTGGACAAAATATTTAACAACAAGGGGTGGTGATGGACAGAGTTTCTGAATTAAGCAGAATACTCTCACCCAGTCAAGAGATCAGGGCTAGATCCAACACCGTTTTTTAGCTCACTGCACCATCCCAGTTCAGAACCTGGCTATATGCAAATGAGTCTGGTCCTGTCCAGTGCATGATGGGAACAGGGCAAACCAAACTACCAAGCCAATTCTTACACTGGGAAGGAAACAAGCTTCCGGGGACCGGTTTCTGGCATTTCAGCTGTCGTCGGCCCGGCTTGCTTGAATCCTGATGGTGCAATGAGCAAGGGACTCACATCTGAGTATACCCTTCCACGCTTAGGGTGGACAAAATATTTAACAACAAGGGGTGGTGATGGACAGAGTTTCTGAATTAAGCAGAATACTCTCACCCAGTCAAGAGATCAGGGCTAGATCCAACACCGTTTTTTAGCTCACTGCACCATCCCAGTTCAGAACCTGGCTATATGCAAATTAGTCTGTTCCTGTCCCAGTGCATGATGGGAACAGGGCAAACCAAACTACCAAGCCAATTCTTACACTGGGAAGGAAACAAGCTTCCGGGGACCGATTTCTGGCATTTCAGCCGTCGTCGGCCCGGCTTGCTTGAATCCTGATGGTGCAATGAGCAAGGGACTCACATCTGAGTATACCCTTCCACGCTTAGGGTGGACAAAATATTTAACAACAAGGGGTGGTGATGGACAGAGTTTCTGAATTAAGCAGAATACTCTCACCCAGTCAAGAGATCAGGGCTAGATCCAACACCGTTTTTTAGCTCACTGCACCATCCCAGTTCAGAACCTGGCTATATGCAAATTAATCTGTTCCTGTCCCAGTGCATGATGGGAACAGGGCAAACCAAACTACCAAGCCAATTCTTACACTGGGAAGGAAACAAGCTTCCGGGGACCGGTGTCTGGCATTTCAGCCGTCGTCGGCCCGGCTTGCTTGAATCCTGATGGTGCAATGAGCAAGGGACTCACATCTGAGTATACCCTTCCACGCTTAGGGTGGACAAAATATTTAACAACAAGGGGTGGTGATGGACAGAGTTTCCGAATTAAGCAGAATACTCTCACCCAGTCAAGAGATCAGGGCTAGATCCAACACTGTTTTTTAGCTCACTGCACCATCCCAGTTCAGAACCTGGCTATATGCAAATTAGTCTGTTCCTGTCCCAGTGCATGATGGGAACAGGGCAAACCAAACTACCAAGCCAATTATTACACTGGGAAGGAAACAAGCTTCCGGGGACCGGTTTCTGGCATTTCAGCCGTCGTCGGCCCGGCTTGCTTGAATCCTGATGGTGCAATGAGCAAGGGACTCACATCTGAGTATACCCTTCCACGCTTAGGGTGGACAAAATATTTAACAACAAGGGGTGGTGATGGACAGAGTTTCTGAATTGAGCAGAATACTCTCACCCAGTCAAGAGATCAGGGCTAGATCCAACACCGTTTTTAGCTCACTGCACCATCCCAGTTCAGAACCTGGCTATATGCAAATTAGTCTGTTCCTGTCCCAGTGCATGATGGGAACAGGGCAAACCAAAGTACCAAGCCAATTCTTACACTGGGAAGGAAACAAGCTTCCGGGGACCTGTTTCTGGCATTTCAGCCGTCGTCGGCCCGGCTTGCTTGAATCCTGATGGTGCAATGAGCAAGGGACTCACATCTGAGTATACCCTTCCACGCTTAGGGCGGACAAAATATTTAACAACAAGGGGTGGTGATGGACAGAGTTTCTGAATTGAGCAGAATACTCTCACCCAGTCAAGAGATCAGGGCTAGATCCAACACCGTTTTTTAGCTCACTGCACCATCCTAGTGCAGAACCTGGCTATATGCAAATTAGTCTGTTCCTGTCCCAGTGCATGATGGGAACAGGGCAAACCAAACTACCAAGCCAATTATTACAATGGGAAGGAAACAAGCTTCCGGGGACCGGTTTCTGGCATTTCAGCCGTCGTCGGCCCGGCTTGCTTGAATCCTGATGGTGCAATGAGCAAGGGACTCACATCTGAGTATACCCTTCCACGCTTAGGGTGGACAAAATATTTAACAACAAGGGGTGGTGATGGACAGAGTTTCTGAATTGAGCAGAATACTCTCACCCAGTCAAGAGATCAGGGCTAGATCCAACACCGTTTTTAGCTCACTGCACCATCCCAGTTCAGAACCTGGCTATATGCAAATTAGTCTGTTCCTGTCCCAGTGCATGATGGGAACAGGGCAAACCAAACTACCAAGCCAATTCTTACACTGGGAAGGAAACAAGCTTCCGGGGACCTGTTTCTGGCATTTCAGCCGTCGTCGGCCCGGCTTGCTTGAATCCTGATGGTGCAATGAGCAAGGGACTCACATCTGAGTATACCCTTCCACGCTTAGGGCGGACAAAATATTTAACAACAAGGGGTGGTGATGGACAGAGTTTCTGAATTAAGCAGAATACTCTCACCCAGTCAAGAGATCAGGGCTAGATCCAACACCGTTTTTTAGCTCACTGCACCATCCCAGTGCAGAACCTGGCTATATGCAAATTAGTCTGTTCATGTCCCAGTGCATGATGGGAACAGGGCAAACCAAACTACCAAGCCAATTCTTACACTGGGAAGGAAACAAGCTTCCGGGGACCGGTTTCTGGCATTTCAGCCGTCGTTTGCCCGGCTTGCTTGAATCCTGATGGTGCAATGAACAAGGGACTCACATCTGAGTATACCCTTCCACGCTTAGGGTGGACAAAATATTTAACAACAAGGGGTGGTGATGGACAGAGTTTCTGAATTAAGCAGAATACTCTCACCCAGTCAAGAGATCAGGGCTAGATCCAACACCGTTTTTTAGCTCACTGCACCATCCCAGTTCAGAACCTGGCTATATGCAAATTAGTCTGTTCCTGTCCCAGTGCATGATGGGAACAGGGCAAACCAAACTACCAAGCCAATTCTTACACTGGGAAGGAAACAAGCTTCCGGGGACCGGTTTCTGGCATTTCAGCCGTCGTCGGCCCGGCTTGCTTGAATCCTGATGGTGCAATGAGCAAGGGACTCACATCTGAGTATAACCTTCCACGCTTAGGGTGGACAAAATATTTAACAACAAGGGGTGGTGATGGACAGAGTTTCTGAATTAAGCAGAATACTCTCACCCAGTCAGGAGATCAGGGCTAGATCCAACACCATTTTTTAGCTCACTGCACCATCCCAGTTCAGAACCTGGCTATAGGCAAATTAGTCTGTTCCTGTCCCAGTGCATGATGGGAACAGGGCAAACCAAACTACCAAGCCAATTCTTACACTGGGAAGGAAACAAGCTTCCGGGGACCGGTGTATGGCATTTCAGCCGTCGTCAGCCCGGCTTGCTTGAATCCTGATGGTGCAATGAGCAAGGGACTCACATCTGAGTATACCCTTCCACGCTTAGGGTGGACAAAATATTTAACAACAAGGGGTGGTGATGGACAGAGTTTCTGAATTAAGCAGAATACTCTCACCCAGTCAAGAGATCAGGGCTAGATCCAACACCGTTTTTTAGCTCACTGCACCATCCCAGTTCAGAACCTGGCTATATGCAAATTAGTCTGTTCCTGTCCCAGTGCATGATGGGAACAGGGCAAACCAAACTACCAAGCCAATTCTTACACTGGGAAGGAAACAAGCTACCGGGGACCGGTTTCTGGCATTTCAGCCATCGTCGGCCCGGCTTGCTTGAATCCTGATTCTGCAATGAGCAAGGGACTCACATCTGAGTATACCCTTCCACGCTTAGGGTGGACAAAATATTTAACAACCAGGGGTGGTGATGGACAGAGTTTCTGAATTAAGCAGAATACTCTCACCCAGTCAAGAGATCAGGGCTAGATCCAACACCGGTTTTAAGCTCACTGCACCATCCCAGTTCAGAACCTGGCTATATGCAAATTAGTCTGTTCCTGTTCCAGTGCATGATGGGAACAGGGCAAACCAAACTACCAAGCCAATTCTTACACTGGGAAGGAAACAAGCTTCCGGGGACCGGTTTCTGGCATTTCAGCCGTCGTCGGCCCGGCTTGCTTGAATCCTGATGGTGCAATGAGCAAGGGACTCACATCTGAGTATACCCTTCCACGCTTAGGGTGGACAAAATATTTAACAACAAGGGGTGGTGATGGACAGAGTTTCTGAATTAAGCAGAATACTCTCACCCAGTCAAGAGATTAGGGCTAGATCCAACACCGTTTTTTAGCTCACTGCACCATCCCAGTTCAGAACCTGGCTATATGCAAATTAGTCTGTTCCTGTCCCAGTGCATGATGGGAACAGGGCAAACCAAACTACCAAGCCAATTCTTACACTGGGAAGGAAACAAGCTTCCGGGGACCGATTTCTGGCATTTCAGCCGTCGTCCGCCCGGCTTGCTTGAATCCGGATGGTGCAATGAGCAAGGGTCTCACATCTGAGTATACCCTTCCACGCTTAGGGTGGACAAAATATTTAACAAGAAGGGGTGGTGATGGACAGAGTTTCTGAATTAAGCAGAATACTCTCACCCAGTCAAGAGATCAGGGCTAGATCCAACACCGTTTTTTAGCTCACTGCACCATCCCAGTTCAGAACCTGGCTATATGCAAATGAGTCTGGTCCTGTCCAGTGCATGATGGGAACAGGGCAAACCAAACTACCAAGCCAATTCTTACACTGGGAAGGAAACAAGCTTCCGGGGACCGGTTTCTGGCATTTCAGCTGTCGTCGGCCCGGCTTGCTTGAATCCTGATGGTGCAATGAGCAAGGGACTCACATCTGAGTATACCCTTCCACGCTTAGGGTGGACAAAATATTTAACAACAAGGGGTGGTGATGGACAGAGTTTCTGAATTAAGCAGAATACTCTCACCCAGTCAAGAGATCAGGGCTAGATCCAACACCGTTTTTTAGCTCACTGCACCATCCCAGTTCAGAACCTGGCTATATGCAAATTAGTCTGTTCCTGTCCCAGTGCATGATGGGAACAGGGCAAACCAAACTACCAAGCCAATTCTTACACTGGGAAGGAAACAAGCTTCCGGGGACCGATTTCTGGCATTTCAGCCGTCGTCGGCCCGGCTTGCTTGAATCCTGATGGTGCAATGAGCAAGGGACTCACATCTGAGTATACCCTTCCACGCTTAGGGTGGACAAAATATTTAACAACAAGGGGTGGTGATGGACAGAGTTTCTGAATTAAGCAGAATACTCTCACCCAGTCAAGAGATCAGGGCTAGATCCAACACCGTTTTTTAGCTCACTGCACCATCCCAGTTCAGAACCTGGCTATATGCAAATTAATCTGTTCCTGTCCCAGTGCATGATGGGAACAGGGCAAACCAAACTACCAAGCCAATTCTTACACTGGGAAGGAAACAAGCTTCCGGGGACCGGTGTCTGGCATTTCAGCCGTCGTCGGCCCGGCTTGCTTGAATCCTGATGGTGCAATGAGCAAGGGACTCACATCTGAGTATACCCTTCCACGCTTAGGGTGGACAAAATATTTAACAACAAGGGGTGGTGATGGACAGAGTTTCCGAATTAAGCAGAATACTCTCACCCAGTCAAGAGATCAGGGCTAGATCCAACACTGTTTTTTAGCTCACTGCACCATCCCAGTTCAGAACCTGGCTATATGCAAATTAGTCTGTTCCTGTCCCAGTGCATGATGGGAACAGGGCAAACCAAACTACCAAGCCAATTATTACACTGGGAAGGAAACAAGCTTCCGGGGACCGGTTTCTGGCATTTCAGCCGTCGTCGGCCCGGCTTGCTTGAATCCTGATGGTGCAATGAGCAAGGGACTCACATCTGAGTATACCCTTCCACGCTTAGGGTGGACAAAATATTTAACAACAAGGGGTGGTGATGGACAGAGTTTCTGAATTGAGCAGAATACTCTCACCCAGTCAAGAGATCAGGGCTAGATCCAACACCGTTTTTAGCTCACTGCACCATCCCAGTTCAGAACCTGGCTATATGCAAATTAGTCTGTTCCTGTCCCAGTGCATGATGGGAACAGGGCAAACCAAAGTACCAAGCCAATTCTTACACTGGGAAGGAAACAAGCTTCCGGGGACCTGTTTCTGGCATTTCAGCCGTCGTCGGCCCGGCTTGCTTGAATCCTGATGGTGCAATGAGCAAGGGACTCACATCTGAGTATACCCTTCCACGCTTAGGGCGGACAAAATATTTAACAACAAGGGGTGGTGATGGACAGAGTTTCTGAATTAAGCAGAATACTCTCACCCAGTCAAGAGATCAGGGCTAGATCCAACACCGTTTTTTAGCTCACTGCACCATCCCAGTGCAGAACCTGGCTATATGCAAATTAGTCTGTTCCTGTCCCAGTGCATGATGGGAACAGGGCAAACCAAACTACCAAGCCAATTATTACACTGGGAAGGAAACAAGCTTCCGGGGACCGGTTTCTGGCATTTCAGCCGTCGTCGGCCCGGCTTGCTTGAATCCTGATGGTGCAATGAGCAAGGGACTCACATCTGAGTATACCCTTCCACGCTTAGGGTGGACAAAATATTTAACAAGGGGTGGTGATGGACAGAGTTTCTGAATTGAGCAGAATACTCTCACCCAGTCAAGAGATCAGGGCTAGATCCAACACCGTTTTTAGCTCACTGCACCATCCCAGTTCAGAACCTGGCTATATGCAAATTAGTCTGTTCCTGTCCCAGTGCATGATGGGAACAGGGCAAACCAAACTACCAAGCCAATTCTTACACTGGGAAGGAAACAAGCTTCCGGGGACCTGTTTCTGGCATTTCAGCCGTCGTCGGCCCGGCTTGCTTGAATCCTGATGGTGCAATGAGCAAGGGACTCACATCTGAGTATACCCTTCCACGCTTAGGGCGGACAAAATATTTAACAACAAGGGGTGGTGATGGACAGAGTTTCTGAATTAAGCAGAATACTCTCACCCAGTCAAGAGATCAGGGCTAGATCCAACACCGTTTTTTAGCTCACTGCACCATCCCAGTGCAGAACCTGGCTATATGCAAATTAGTCTGTTCCTGTCCCAGTGCATGATGGGAACAGGGCAAACCAAACTACCAAGCCAATTCTTACACTGGGAAGGAAACAAGCTTCCGGGGACCGGTTTCTGGCATTTCAGCCGTCGTCGGCCCGGCTTGCTTGAATCCTGATGGTGCAATGAGCAAGGGACTCACATCTGAGTATACCCTTCCACGCTTAGGGTGGACAAAATATTTAACAACAAGGGGTGGTGATGGACAGAGTTTCTGAATTAAGCAGAATACTCTCACCCAGTCAGGAGATCAGGGCTAGATCCAACACCATTTTTTAGCTCACTGCACCATCCCAGTTCAGAACCTGGCTATAGGCAAATTAGTCTGTTCCTGTCCCAGTGCATGATGGGAACAGGGCAAACCAAACTACCAAGCCAATTCTTACACTGGGAAGGAAACAAGCTTCCGGGGACCGGTTTCTGGCATTTCAGCCGTCGTCGGCCCGGCTTGCTTGAATCCTGATGGTGCAATGAGCAAGGGACTCACATCTGAATATACCCTTCCACGCTTAGGGTGGACAAAATATTTAACAACAAGGGGTGGTGATGGACAGAGTTTCTGAATTAAGCAGAATACTCTCACCCAGTCAAGAGATAAGGGCTAGATCCAACACCGTTTTTTAGCTCACTGCACTATCCCAGTTCAGAACCTGGCTATATGCAAATTAGTCTGTTCCTGCCCCAGTGCATGATGGGAACAGGGCAAACCAAACTACCAAGCCAATTCTTACACTGGCAAGGAAACACGCTTCCGGGGACCGGTTTCTGGCATTTCAGCCGTCGTCAGCCCGGCTTGCTTGAATCCTGATGGTGCAATGAGCAAGGGACTCACATCTGAGTATACCCTTCCACGCTTAGGGTGGACAAAATATTTAACAACAAGGGGTGGTGATGGACAGAGTTTCTGAATTAAGCAGAATACTCTCACCCAGTCAAGAGATCAGGGCTAGATCCAACACCGTTTTTTAGCTCACTGCACCATCCCATTTCAGAACCTGGCTATATGCAAATTAGTCTGTTCCTGTCCCAGTGCATGATGGGAACAGGGCAAACTAAACTACCAAGCCAATTCTTACACTGGGAAGGAAACAAGCTTCCGGGGACCGGTTTCTGGCATTTCAGCCGTCGTCGGCCCGGCTTGCTTGAATCCTGATGGTGCAATGAGCAAGGGACTCACATCTTAGTATACCCTTCCACGCTTAGGGTGGACAAAATATTAACAACAAGGGGTGGTGATGGACAGAGTTTCTGAATTAAGCAGAATACTCTCACCCAGTCAAGAGATCAGGGCTAGATCCAACACCATTTTTTAGCTCACTGCACCTCCCAGTTCAGAACCTGGCTATATGCAAATTAGTCTGTTCCTGTCCCAGTGCATGATGGGAACAGGGCAAACCAAACTACCAAGCCAATTCTTACACTGGGAAGGAAACAAGCTTCCGGGGACCGGTTTCTGGCATTTCAGCCGTCGTCGGCCCGGCTTGCTTGATTCCTGATGGTGCAATGAGCAAGGGACTCACATCTGAGTATACTCTTCCACGCTTAGGGTGGACAAAATATTTAACAACAAGGGGTGGTGATGGACAGAGTTTCTGAATTGAGCAGAATACTCTCACCCAGTCAAGAGATCAGGGCTAGATCCAACACCGTTTTTAGCTCACTGCACCATCCCAGTTCAGAACCTGGCTATATGCAAATTAGTCTGTTCCTGTCCCAGTGCATGATGGGAACAGGGCAAACCAAACTACCAAGCCAATTCTTACACTGGGAAGGAAACAAGCTTCCGGGGACCTGTTTCTGGCATTTCAGCCGTCGTCGGCCCGGCTTGCTTGAATCCTGATGGTGCAATGAGCAAGGGACTCACATCTGAGTATACCCTTCCACGCTTAGGGTAGACAAAATATTTAACAACAAGGGGTGGTGATGGACAGAGTTTCTGAATTAAGCAGAATACTCTCACCCAGTCAAGAGATCAGGGCTAGATCCAACACAGTTTTTTTGCTCACTGCACCATCCTAGTTCAGAACCTGGCTATATGCAAATTAGTCTGTTCCTGTCCCAGTGCATGATGGGAACAGGGCAAACCAAACTACCAAGCCAATTCTTACACTGGGAAGGAAACAAGCTTCCGGGGACCGGTTTCTGGCATTTCAGCCGTCGTCGGCCCGGCTTGCTTGAATCCTGATGGTGCAATGAGCAAGGGACTCACATCTGAATATACCCTTCCACGCTTAGGGTGGACAAAATATTTAACAACAAGGGGTGGTGATGGACAGAGTTTCTGAATTAAGCAGAATACTCTCACCCAGTCAAGAGATAAGGGCTAGATCAAACACCGTTTTTTAGCTCACTGCACCATCCCAGTTCAGAACCTCTGCACCATCCCAGTTCAGAACCTGGCTATATGCAAATTAGTCTGTTCCTGTCCCAGTGCATGATGGGAACAGGGCAAACCAAACTACCAAGCCAATTCTTACACTGGGAAGGAAACAAGCTTCCGGGGACCGGTGTCTGGCATTTCAGCCGTCGTCAGCCCGGCTTGCTTGAATCCTGATGGTGCAAAGAGCAAGGGACTCACATCTGAGTATACCCTTCCACGCTTAGGGTGGACAAAATATTTAACAACAAGGGGTGGTGATGGACAGAGTTTCTGAATTAAGCAGAATACTCTCACCCAGTCAAGAGATCAGGGCTAGATCCAACACCGTTTTTTAGCTCACTGCACCATCCCAGTTCAGAACCTGGCTATATGCAAATTAGTCTGTTCCTGTCCCAGTGCATGATGGGAACAGGGCAAACCAAACTACCAAGCCAATTCTTACACTGGGAAGGAAACAAGCTACCGGGGACCGGTTTCTGGCATTTCAGCCATCGTCGGCCCGGCTTGCTTGAATCCTGATGCTGCAATGAGCAAGGGACTCACATCTGAGTATACCCTTCCACGCTTAGGGTGGACAAAATATTTAACAACCAGGGGTGGTGATGGACAGAGTTTCTGAATTAAGCAGAATACTCTCACCCAGTCAAGAGATCAGGGCTAGATCCAACACTGTTTTTTAGCTCACTGCACCATCCCAGTTCAGAACCTGGCTATATGCAAATTAGTCTGTTCCTGTCCCAGTGCATGATGGGAACAGGGCAAACCAAACTACCTAGCCAATTCTTACACTGGGAAGGAAACAAGCTTCCGGGGACCGGTTTCTGGCATTTCAGCCGTCGTCGGCCCGGCTTGCTTGAATCCTGATGGTGCAATGAGCAAGGGACTCACATCTGAGTATACCCTTCCACGCTTAGGGCGGACAAAATATTTAACAACAAGGGGTGGTGATGGACAGAGTTTCTGAATTGAGCAGAATACTCTCACCCAGTCAAGAGATCAGGGCTAGATCCAACACCGTTTTTAGCTCACTGCACCATCCCAGTTCAGAACCTGGCTATATGCAAATTAGTCTGTTCCTGTCCCAGTGCATGATGGGAACAGGGCAAACCAAACTACCAAGCCAATTCTTACACTGGGAAGGAAACAAGCTTCCGGGGACCTGTTTCTGGCATTTCAGCCGTCGTCGGCCCGGCTTGCTTGAATCCTGATGGTGCAATGAGCAAGGGACTCACATCTGAGTATATCCTTCCACGCTTAGGGTAGAAAAAATATTTAACAACAAGGGGTGGTGATGGACAGAGTTTCTGAATTAAGCAGAATACTCTCACCCAGTCAAGAGATCAGGGCTAGATCCAATACCGTTTTTTAGCTCACTGCACCATCCCAGTTCAGAACCTGGCTATATGCAAATTAGTCTGTTCCTGTCCCAGTGCATGATGGGAACTGGGCAAACCAAACTACTAAGCCAATTCTTACACTGGGAAGGAAACAAGCTTCCCGGGACCGGTTTCTGGCATTTCAGCTGTCGTCGGCCCGGCTTGCTTGAATCCTGATGGTGCAATGAGCAAGGGACTCACATCTGAGTATACCCTTCCACGCTTAGGGTGGACAAAATATTTAACAACAAGGGGTGGTGATGGACAGAGTTTCTGAATTAAGCAGAATACTCTCACCCAGTCAAGAGATCAGGGCTAGATCCAACACCGTTTTTTAGCTCACTGCACCATCCCAGTTCAGAACCTGGCTATATGCAAATTAGTCTGTTCCTGTCCCAGTGCACAATGGGAACAGGGCAAACCAAACTACCAAGCCAATTCTTACACTGGGAAGGAAACAAGCTTCCGGGGACCGGTTTCTGGCATTTCAGCCGTCGTCGGCCCGGCTTGCTTGAACCCTGATGGTGCAATGAGCAAGGGACTCACATCTGAGTATACCCTTCCACGCTTAGGGTGGACAAAATATTTAACAACAAGGGGTGGTGATGGACAGAGTTTCTGAATTAAGCAGAATACTCTCACCCAGTCAAGAGATCAGGGCTAGATCCAACACCGTTTTTTAGCTCACTGCACCATCCCAGTTCAGAACCTGGCTATATGCAAATTAGTCTGTTCCTGTCCAGTGCATGATGGGAACAGGGCAAACCAAACTACCAAGCCAATTCTTACACTGGGAAGGAAACAAGCTTCCGGGGACCGGTTTCTGGCATTTCAGCCATCGTCGGCCCAGCTTGCTTGAATCCTGATGGTGCAATGAGCAAGGGACTCACATCTGAGTATACCCTTCCACGCTTAGGGTGGACAAAATATTTAACAACAAGGGGTGGTGATGGACAGAGTTTCTGAATTAAGCAGAATACTCTCACCCAGTCAAGAGATCAGGGCTAGATCCAACACCGTTTTTTAGCTCACTGCACCATCCCAGTTCAGAACCTGGCTATATGCAAATTAGTCTGTTCCTGTCCCAGTGCATGATGGGAACAGGGCAAACCAAACTACCAAGCCAATTCTTACACTGGGAAGGAAACAAGCTTCCGGGGACCGATTTCTGGCATTTCAGCCGTCGTCGGCCCGGCTTGCTTGAATCCTGATGGTGCAATGAGCAAGGGACTCACATCTGAGTATACCCTTCCACGCTTAGGGTGGACAAAATATTTAACAACAAGGGGTGGTGATGGACAGAGTTTCTGAATTAAGCAGAATACTCTCACCCAGTCAAGAGATCAGGGCTAGATCCAACACCGTTTTTTTAGCTCACTGCACCATCCCAGTTCAGAACCTGGCTATATGCAAATTAGTCTGTTCCTGTCCCAGTGCATGATGGGAACAGGGCAAACCAAACTACCAAGCCAATTCTTACACTGGGAAGGAAACAAGCTTCCGGGGACCGGTGTATGGCATTTCAGCCGTCGTCAGCCCGGCTTGCTTGAATCCTGATGGTGCAATGAGCAAGGGACTCACATCTGAGTATACCCTTCCACGCTTAGTGTGGACAAAATATTTAACAACAAGGGGTGGTGATGGACAGAGTTTCTGAATTAAGCAGAATACTCTCACCCAGTCAAGAGATCAGGGCTAGATCCAACACCGTTTTTTAGCTCACTGCACCATCCCAGTTCAGAACCTGGCTATATGCAAATTAGTCTGTTCCTGTCCCAGTGCATGATGGGAACAGGGCAAACCAAACTACCAAGCCAATTCTTACACTGGGAAGGAAACAAGCTTCCGGGGACCGGTTTCTGGCATTTCAGCCGTCGTCGGCCCGGCTTGCTTGAATCCTGATGGTGCAATGAGCAAGGGACTCACATCTGAGTATACCCTTCCACGCTTAGGGTGGACAAAATATTTAACAACAAGGGGTGGTGATGGACAGAGTTTCTGAATTGAGCAGAATACTCTCACCCAGTCAAGAGATCAGGGCTAGATCCAACACCGTTTTTAGCTCACTGCACCATCCCAGTTCAGAACCTGGCTATATGCACATTAGTCTGTTCCTGTCCCAGTGCATGATGGGAACAGGGCAAACCAAACTACCAAGCCAATTCTTACACTGGGAAGGAAACAAGCTTCCGGGGACCTGTTTCTGGCATTTCAGCCGTCGTCGGCCCGGCTTGCTTGAATCCTGATGGTGCAATGAGCAAGGGACTCACATCTGAGTATACCCTTCCACGCTTAGGGTAGACAAAATATTTAACAACAAGGGGTGGTGATGGACAGAGTTTCTGATTTAAGCAGAATACTCTCACCCAGTCAAGAGATCAGGGCTAGATCCAACACCGTTTTTTAGCTCACTGCACCATCCCAGTTCAGAACCTGGCTATATGCAAATTAGTCTGTTCCTGTCCCAGTGCATGATGGGAACAGGGCAAACCAAACTACTAAGCCAATTCTTACACTGGGAAGGAAACAAGCTTCCGGGGACCGGTTTCTGGCATTTCAGCCGTCGTCGGCCCGGTTTGCTTGAATCCTGATGGTGCAATGAGCAAGGGACTCACATCTGAGTATACCCTTCCACACTTAGGGTGGACAAAATATGTAACAACAAGGGGTGGTGATGGACAGAGTTTCTGAATTAAGCAGAATACTCTCACCCAGTCAAGAGATCAGGGCTAGATCCAACACCGTTTTTTAGCTCACTGCACCATCCCAGTTCAGAACCTGGCTATATGCAAATTAGTCTGTTCCTGTCCCAGTGCATGATGGGAGCTGGGCAAACCAAACTACTAAGCCAATTCTTAGACTGGGAAGGAAACAAGCTTCCGGGGACTGGTTTCTGGCATTTCAGCCGTCGTCGGCCCGGCTTGCTTGAATCCTGATGGTGCAATGAGCAAGGGACTCACATCTGAGTATACCCTTCCACGCTTAGGGTGGACAAAATATTTAACAACAAGGAGTGGTGATGGACAGAGTTTCTGAATTAAGCAGCATACTCTCACCCAGTCAAGAGATCAGGGCTAGATCCAACACCGTTTTTTAGCTCACTGCACCATCCCAGTTCAGAACCTGGCTATATGCAAATTAGTCTGTTCCTGTCCCAGTGCACAATGGGAATAGGGCAAACCAAACTACCAAGCCAATTCTTACACTGGGAAGGAAACAAGCTTCCGGGGACCGGTTTCTGGCATTTCAGCCGTCGTCGGCCCGGCTTGCTTGAATCCTGATGGTGCAATGAGCAAGGGACTCACATCTGAGTATACCCTTCCACGCTTAGGGTGGACAAAATATGTAACAACAAGGGGTGGTGATGGACAGAGTTTCTGAATTAAGCAGAATACTCTCACCCAGTCAAGAGATCAGGGCTAGATCCAACACCGTTTTTTAGCTCACTGCACCATCCCAGTTCAGAACCTGGCTATATGCAAATTAGTCTGTTCCTGTCCAGTGCATGATGGGAACAGGGCAAACCAAACTACCAAGCCAATTCTTACACTGGGAAGGAAACAAGCTTCCGGGGACCGGTTTCTGGCATTTCAGCCGTCGTCGGCCCGGCTTGCTTGAATCCTGATGGTGCAATGAGCAAGGGACTCACATCTGAGTATACCCTTCCACGCTTAGGGTGGACAAAATATTTAACAACAAGGGGTGGTGATGGACAGAGTTTCTGAATTAAGCAGAATACTCTCACCCAGTCAAGAGATCAGGGCTAGATCCAACACCGTTTTTTAGCTCACTGCACCATCCCAGTTCAGAACCTGGCTATATGCAAATTAGTCTGTTCCTGTCCCAGTGCATGATGGGAACAGGGCAAACCAAACTACCAAGCCAATTCTTACACTGGGAAGGAAACAAGCTTCCGGGGACCGGTTTCTGGCATTTCAGCCGTCGTCGGCCCGGCTTGCTTGAATCCTGATGGTGCAATGAGCAAGGGACTCACATCTGAATATACCCTTCCACGCTTAGGGTGGACAAAATATTTAACAACAAGGGGTGGTGATGGACAGAGTTTCTGAATTAAGCAGAATACTCTCACCCAGTCAAGAGATAAGGGCTAGATCAAACACCGTTTTTTAGCTCACTGCACCATCCCAGTTCAGAACCTGGCTATATGCAAATTAGTCTGTTCCTGTCCCAGTGCATGATGGGAACAGGGCAAACCAAACTACCAAGCCAATTCTTACACTGGGAAGGAAACAAGCTACCGGGGACCGGTTTCTGGCATTTCAGCCATCGTCGGCCCGGCTTGCTTGAATCCTGATGCTGCAATGAGCAAGGGACTCACATCTGAGTATACCCTTCCACGCTTAGGGTGGACAAAATATTTAACAACCAGGGGTGGTGATGGACAGAGTTTCTGAATTAAGCAGAATACTCTCACCCAGTCAAGAGATCAGGGCTAGATTCAACACCGTTTTTTAGCTCACTGCACCATCCCAGTTCAGAACCTGGCTATATGCAAATTAGTCTGTTCCTGTCCCAGTGCATGATGGGAACAGGGCAAACCAAACTACCAAGCCAATTCTTACACTGGGAAGGAAACAAGCTTCCGGGGACCGGTTTCTGGCATTTCAGCCGTCGTCGGCCCGGCTTGCTTGAATCCTGATGGTGCAATGAGCAAGGGACTCACATCTGAGTATACCCTTCCACGCTTAGGGTGGACAAAATATTTAACAACAAGGGGTGGTGATGGACAGAGTTTCTGAATTGAGCAGAATACTCTCACCCAGTCAAGAGATCAGGGCTAGATCCAACACCGTTTTTAGCTCACTGCACCATCCCAGTTCAGAACCTGGCTATATGCACATTAGTCTGTTCCTGTCCCAGTGCATGATGGGAACAGGGCAAACCAAACTACCAAGCCAATTCTTACACTGGGAAGGAAACAAGCTTCCGGGGACCTGTTTCTGGCATTTCAGCCGTCGTCGGCCCGGCTTGCTTGAATCCTGATGGTGCAATGAGCAAGGGACTCACATCTGAGTATACCCTTCCACGCTTAGGGTAGACAAAATATTTAACAACAAGGGGTGGTGATGGACAGAGTTTCTGATTTAAGCAGAATACTCTCACCCAGTCAAGAGATCAGGGCTAGATCCAACACCGTTTTTTAGCTCACTGCACCATCCCAGTTCAGAACCTGGCTATATGCAAATTAGTCTGTTCCTGTCCCAGTGCATGATGGGAACAGGGCAAACCAAACTACTAAGCCAATTCTTACACTGGGAAGGAAACAAGCTTCCGGGGACCGGTTTCTGGCATTTCAGCCGTCGTCGGCCCGGTTTGCTTGAATCCTGATGGTGCAATGAGCAAGGGACTCACATCTGAGTATACCCTTCCACACTTAGGGTGGACAAAATATGTAACAACAAGGGGTGGTGATGGACAGAGTTTCTGAATTAAGCAGAATACTCTCACCCAGTCAAGAGATCAGGGCTAGATCCAACACCGTTTTTTAGCTCACTGCACCATCCCAGTTCAGAACCTGGCTATATGCAAATTAGTCTGTTCCTGTCCCAGTGCATGATGGGAACTGGGCAAACCAAACTACTAAGCCAATTCTTAGACTGGGAAGGAAACAAGCTTCCGGGGACTGGTTTCTGGCATTTCAGCCGTCGTCGGCCCGGCTTGCTTGAATCCTGATGGTGCAATGAGCAAGGGACTCACATCTGAGTATACCCTTCCACGCTTAGGGTGGACAAAATATTTAACAACAAGGAGTGGTGATGGACAGAGTTTCTGAATTAAGCAGCATACTCTCACCCAGTCAAGAGATCAGGGCTAGATCCAACACCGTTTTTTAGCTCACTGCACCATCCCAGTTCAGAACCTGGCTATATGCAAATTAGTCTGTTCCTGTCCCAGTGCACAATGGGAATAGGGCAAACCAAACTACCAAGCCAATTCTTACACTGGGAAGGAAACAAGCTTCCGGGGACCGGTTTCTGGCATTTCAGCCGTCGTCGGCCCGGCTTGCTTGAATCCTGATGGTGCAATGAGCAAGGGACTCACATCTGAGTATACCCTTTCACGCTTAGGGTGGACAAAATATGTAACAACAAGGGGTGGTGATAGACAGAGTTTCTGAATTAAGCAGAATACTCTCACCCAGTCAAGAGATCAGGGCTAGATCCAACACCGTTTTTTAGCTCACTGCACCATCCCAGTTCAGAACCTGGCTATATGCAAATTAGTCTGTTCCTGTCCAGTGCATGATGGGAACAGGGCAAACCAAACTACCAAGCCAATTCTTACACTGGGAAGGAAACAAGCTTCCGGGGACCGGTTTCTGGCATTTCAGCCGTCGTCGGCCCGGCTTGCTTGAATCCTGATGGTGCAATGAGCAAGGGACTCACATCTGAGTATACCCTTCCACGCTTAGGGTGGACAAAATATTTAACAACAAGGGGTGGTGATGGACAGAGTTTCTGAATTAGGCAGAATACTCTCACCCAGTCAAGAGATCAGGGCTAGATCCAACACCGTTTTTTAGCTCACTGCACCATCCCAGTTCAGAACCTGGCTATATGCAAATTAGTCTGTTCCTGTCCCAGTGCATGATGGGAACAGGGCAAACCAAACTACCAAGCCAATTCTTACACTGGGAAGGAAACAAGCTTCCGGGGACCGGTTTCTGGCATTTCAGCCGTCGTCGGCCCGGCTTGCTTGAATCCTGATGGTGCAATGAGCAAGGGACTCACATCTGAATATACCCTTCCACGCTTAGGGTGGACAAAATATTTAACAACAAGGGGTGGTGATGGACAGAGTTTCTGAATTAAGCAGAATACTCTCACCCAGTCAAGAGATAAGGGCTAGATCAAACACCGTTTTTTAGCTCACTGCACCATCCCAGTTCAGAACCTGGCTATATGCAAATTAGTCTGTTCCTGTCCCAGTGCATGATGGGAACAGGGCAAACCAAACTACCAAGCCAATTCTTACACTGGGAAGGAAACAAGCTTCCGGGGACCGGTGTCTGGCATTTCAGCCGTCGTCAGCCCGGCTTGCTTGAATCCTGATGGTGCAAAGAGCAAGGGACTCACATCTGAGTATACCCTTCCACGCTTAGGGTGGACAAAATATTTAACAACAAGGGGTGGTGATGGACAGAGTTTCTGAAATAAGCAGAATACTCTCACCCAGTCAAGAGATCAGGGCTAGATCCAACACCGTTTTTTAGCTCACTGCACCATCCCAGTTCAGAACCTGGCTATATGCAAATTAGTCTGTTCCTGTCCCAGTGCATGATGGGAACAGGGCAAACCAAACTACCAAGCCAATTCTTACACTGGGAAGGAAACAAGCTACCGGGCACCGGTTTCTGGCATTTCAGCCATCGTCGGCCCGGCTTGCTTGAATCCTGATGCTGCAATGAGCAAGGGACTCACATCTGAGTATACCCTTCCACGCTTAGGGTGGACAAAATATTTAACAACCAGGGGTGGTGATGGACAGAGTTTCTGAATTAAGCAGAATACTCTCACCCAGTCAAGAGATCAGGGCTAGATCCAACACCGTTTTTTAGCTCACTGCACCATCCCAGTTCAGAACCTGGCTATATGCAAATTAGTCTGTTCCTGTCCCAGTGCATGATGGGAACAGGGCAAACCAAACTACCAAGCCAATTCTTACACTGGGAAGGAAACAAGCTTCCGGGGACCGGTTTCTGGCATTTCAGCCGTCGTCGGCCCGGCTTGCTTGAATCCTGATGGTGCAATGAGCAAGGGACTCACATCTGAGTATACCCTTCCACGCTTAGGGCGGACAAAATATTTAACAACAAGGGGTGGTGATGGACAGAGTTTCTGAATTGAGCAGAATACTCTCACCCAGTCAAGAGATCAGGGCTAGATCCAACACCGTTTTTAGCTCACTGCACCATCCCAGTTCAGAACCTGGCTATATGCAAATTAGTCTGTTCCTGTCCCAGTGCATGATGGGAACAGGGCAAACCAAACTACCAAGCCAATTCTTACACTGGGAAGGAAACAAGCTTCCGGGGACCTGTTTCTGGCATTTCAGCCGTCGTCGGCCCAGCTTGCTTGAATCCTGATGGTGCAATGAGCAAGGGACTCACATCTGAGTATATCCTTCCACGCTTAGGGTAGAAAAAATATTTAACAACAAGGGGTGGTGATGGACAGAGTTTCTGAATTAAGCAGAATACTCTCACCCAGTCAAGAGATCAGGGCTAGATCCAATACCGTTTTTTAGCTCACTGCACCATCCCAGTTCAGAACCTGGCTATATGCAAATTAGTCTGTTCCTGTCCCACTGCATGATGGGAACTGGGCAAACCAAACTACTAAGCCAATTCTTACACTGGGAAGGAAACAAGCTTCCGGGGACCGGTTTCTGGCATTTCAGCCGTCGTCGGCCCGGCTTGCTTGAATCCTGATGGTGCAATGAGCAAGGGACTCACATCTGAGTATACCCTTCCACGCTTAGGGTGGACAAAATATCTAACAACAAGGGGTGGTGATGGACAGAGTTTCTGAATTAAGCAGAATACTCTCACCCAGTCAAGAGATCAGGGCTAGATCCAACACCGTTTTTTAGCTCACTGCACCATCCCAGTTCAGAACCTGGCTATATGCAAATTAGTCTGTTCCTGTCCCAGTGCACAATGGGAACAGGGCAAACCAAACTACCAAGCCAATTCTTACACTGGGAAGGAAACAAGCTTCCGGGGACCGGTTTCTGGCATTTCAGCCGTCGTCGGCCCGGCTTGCTTGAACCCTGATGGTGCAATGAGCAAGGGACTCACATCTGAGTATACCCTTCCACGCTTAGGGTGGACAAAATATTTAACAACAAGGGGTGGTGATGGACAGAGTTTCTGAATTAAGCAGAATACTCTCACCCAGTCAAGAGATCAGGGCTAGATCCAACACCGTTTTTTAGCTCACTGCACCATCCCAGTTCAGAACCTGGCTATATGCAAATTAGTCTGTTCCTGTCCAGTGCATGATGGGAACAGGGCAAACCAAACTACCAAGCCAATTCTTACACTGGGAAGGAAACAAGCTTCCGGGGACCGGTTTCTGGCATTTCAGCCGTCGTCGGCCCAGCTTGCTTGAATCCTGATGGTGCAATGAGCAAGGGACTCACATCTGAGTATACCCTTCCACGCTTAGGGTGGACAAAATATTTAACAACAAGGGGTGGTGATGGACAGAGTTTCTGAATTAAGCAGAATACTCTCACCCAGTCAAGAGATCAGGGCTAGATCCAACACCGTTTTTTAGCTCACTGCACCATCCCAGTTCAGAACCTGGCTATATGCAAATTAGTCTGTTCCTGTCCCAGTGCATGATGGGAACAGGGCAAACCAAACTACCAAGCCAATTCTTACACTGGGAAGGAAACAAGCTTCCGGGGACCGATTTCTGGCATTTCAGCCGTCGTCGGCCCGGCTTGCTGGAATCCTGACGGTGCAATGAGCAAGGGACTCACATCTGAGTATACCCTTCCACGCTTAGGGTGGACAAAATATTTAACAACAAGGGGTGGTGATGGACAGAGTTTCTGAATTAAGCAGAATACTCTCACCCAGTCAAGAGATCAGGGCTAGATCCAACACCGTTTTTTTAGCTCACTGCACCATCCCAGTTCAGAACCTGGCTATATGCAAATTAGTCTGTTCCTGTCCCAGTGCATGATGGGAACAGGGCAAACCAAACTACCAAGCCAATTCTTACACTGGGAAGGAAACAAGCTTCCGGGGACCGGTGTATGGCATTTCAGCCGTCGTCAGCCCGGCTTGCTTGAATCCTGATGGTGCAATGAGCAAGGGACTCACATCTGAGTATACCCTTCCACGCTTAGGGTGGACAAAATATTTAACAACAAGGGGTGGTGATGGACAGAGTTTCTGAATTAAGCAGAATACTCTCACCCAGTCAAGAGATCAGGGCTAGATCCAACACCGTTTTTTAGCTCACTGCACCATCCCAGTTCAGAACCTGGCTATATGCAAATTAGTCTGTTCCTGTCCCAGTGCATGATGGGAACAGGGCAAACCAAACTACCAAGCCAATTCTTACACTGGGAAGGAAACAAGCTACCGGGGACCGGTTTCTGGCATTTCAGCCATCGTCGGCCCGGCTTGCTTGAATCCTGATGCTGCAATGAGCAAGGGACTCACATCTGAGTATACCCTTCCACGCTTAGGGTGGACAAAATATTTAACAACCAGGGGTGGTGATGGACACAGTTTCTGAATTAAGCAGCATACTCTCACCCAGTCAAGAGATCAGGGCTAGATCCAACACCGTTTTTTAGCTCACTGCACCATCCCAGTTCAGAACCTGGCTATATGCAAATTAGTCTGTTCCTGTCCCAGTGCACAATGGGAATAGGGCAAACCAAACTACCAAGCCAATTATTACACTGGGAAGGAAACAAGCTTCCGGGGACCGGTTTCTGGCATTTCAGCCGTCGTCGGCCCGGCTTGCTTGAATCCTGATGGTGCAATGAGCAAGGGACTCACATCTGAGTATACCCTTCCACGCTTAGCGTGGACAAAATATTTAACAACCAGGGGTGGTGATGGACAGAGTTTCTGAATTAAGCAGAATACTCTCACCCAGTCAAGAGATCAGGGCTAGATCCAACACCGTTTTTTAGCTCACTGCACCATCCCAGTTCAGAACCTGGCTATATGCAAATTAGTCTGTTCCTGTCCCAGTGCATGATGGGAACAGGGCAAACCAAACTACCAAGCCAATTCTTACACTGGGAAGGAAACAAGCTTCCGGGGACCGATTTCTGGCATTTCAGCCGTCGTCGGCCCGGCTTGCTTGAATCCTGACGGTGCAATGAGCAAGGGACTCACATCTGAGTATACCCTTCCACGCTTAGGGTGGACAAAATATTTAACAACAAGGGGTGGTGATGGACAGAGTTTCTGAATTAAGCAGAATACTCTCACCCAGTCAAGAGATCAGGGCTAGATCCAACACCGTTTTTTTAGCTCACTGCACCATCCCAGTTCAGAACCTGGCTATATGCAAATTAGTCTGTTCCTGTCCCAGTGCATGATGGGAACAGGGCAAACCAAACTACCAAGCCAATTCTTACACTGGGAAGGAAACAAGCTTCCGGGGACCGGTGTATGGCATTTCAGCCGTCGTCAGCCCGGCTTGCTTGAATCCTGATGGTGCAATGAGCAAGGGACTCACATCTGAGTATACCCTTCCACGCTTAGGGTGGACAAAATATTTAACAACAAGGGGTGGTGATGGACAGAGTTTCTGAATTAAGCAGAATACTCTCACCCAGTCAAGAGATCAGGGCTAGATCCAACACCGTTTTTTAGCTCACTGCACCATCCCAGTTCAGAACCTGGCTATATGCAAATTAGTCTGTTCCTGTCCCAGTGCATGATGGGAACAGGGCAAACCAAACTACCAAGCCAATTCTTACACTGGGAAGGAAACAAGCTACCGGGGACCGGTTTCTGGCATTTCAGCCATCGTCGGCCCGGCTTGCTTGAATCCTGATGCTGCAATGAGCAAGGGACTCACATCTGAGTATACCCTTCCACGCTTAGGGTGGACAAAATATTTAACAACCAGGGGTGGTGATGGACACAGTTTCTGAATTAAGCAGCATACTCTCACCCAGTCAAGAGATCAGGGCTAGATCCAACACCGTTTTTTAGCTCACTGCACCATCCCAGTTCAGAACCTGGCTATATGCAAATTAGTCTGTTCCTGTCCCAGTGCACAATGGGAATAGGGCAAACCAAACTACCAAGCCAATTATTACACTGGGAAGGAAACAAGCTTCCGGGGACCGGTTTCTGGCATTTCAGCCGTCGTCGGCCCGGCTTGCTTGAATCCTGATGGTGCAATGAGCAAGGGACTCACATCTGAGTATACCCTTCCACGCTTAGGGTGGACAAAATATGTAACAACAAGGGGTGGTGATGGACAGAGTTTCTGAATTAGGCAGAATACTCTCACCCAGTCAAGAGATCAGGGCTAGATCCAACACCGTTTTTTAGCTCACTGCACCATCCCAGTTCAGAACCTGGCTATATGCAAATTAGTCTGTTCCTGTCCCAGTGCATGATGGGAACAGGGCAAACCAAACTACCAAGCCAATTCTTACACTGGGAAGGAAACAAGCTACCGGGGACCGGTTTCTGGCATTTCAGCCATCGTCGGCCCGGCTTGCTTGAATCCTGATGCTGCAATGAGCAAGGGACTCACATCTGAGTATACCCTTCCACGCTTAGCGTGGACAAAATATTTAACAACCAGGGGTGGTGATGGACAGAGTTTCTGAATTAAGCAGAATACTCTCACCCAGTCAAGAGATCAGGGCTAGATCCAACACCGTTTTTTAGCTCACTGCACCATCCCAGTTCAGAACCTGGCTATATGCAAATTAGTCTGTTCCTGTCCCAGTGCATGATGGGAACAGGGCAAACTAAACTACCAAGCCAATTCTTACACTGGGAAGGAAACAAGCTACCGGGGACCGGTTTCTGGCATTTCAGCCATCGTCGGCCCGGCTTGCTTGAATCCTGATGCTGCAATGAGCAAGGGACTCACATCTGAGTATACCCTTCCACGCTTAGGGTGGACAAAATATTTAATAACCAGGGGTGGTGATGGACACAGTTTCTGAATTAAGCAGCATACTCTCACCCAGTCAAGAGATCAGGGCTAGATCCAACACCGTTTTTTAGCTCACTGCACCATCCCAGTTCAGAACCTGGCTATATGCAAATTAGTCTGTTCCTGTCCCAGTGCACAATGGGAATAGGGCAAACCAAACTACCAAGCCAATTATTACACTGGGAAGGAAACAAGCTTCCGGGGACCCGTTTCTGGCATTTCAGCCGTCGTCGGCCCGGCTTGCTTGAATCCTGATGGTGCAATGAGCAAGGGACTCACATCTGAGTATACCCTTCCACGCTTAGGGTGGACAAAATATGTAACAACAAGGGGTGGTGATGGACAGAGTTTCTGAATTAGGCAGAATACTCTCACCCAGTCAAGAGATCAGGGCTAGATCCAACACCGTTTTTTAGCTCACTGCACCATCCCAGTTCAGAACCTGGCTATATGCAAATTAGTCTGTTCCTGTCCCAGTGCATGATGGGAACAGGGCAAACCAAACTACCAAGCCAATTCTTACACTGGGAAGGAAACAAGCTTCCGGGGACCGGTTTCTGGCATTTCAGCCGTCGTCGGCCCGGCTTGCTTGAATCCTGATGGTGCAATGAGCAAGGGACTCACATCTGAGTATACCCTTCCACGCTTAGGGTGGACAAAATATTTAACAACAAGGGGTGGTGATGGACAGAGTTTCTGAATTAAGCAGAATACTCTCACCCAGTCAAGAGATCAGGGCTAGATCCAACACCGTTTTTTAGCTCACTGCACCATCCCAGTTCAGAACCTGGCTATATGCAAATTAGTCTGTTCCTGTCCAGTGCATGATGGGAACAGGGCAAACCAAACTACCAAGCCAATTCTTACACTGGGAAGGAAACAAGCTTCCGGGGACCGGTTTCTGGCATTTCAGCCGTCGTCGGCCCGGCTTGCTTGAATCCTGATGGTGCAATGAGCAAGGGACTCACATCTGAGTATACCCTTCCACGCTTAGGGTGGACAAAATATTTAACAACAAGGGGTGGTGATGGACAGAGTTTCTGAATTAAGCAGAATACTCTCACCCAGTCAAGAGATCAGGGCTAGATCCAACACCGTTTTTTAGCTCACTGCACCATCCCAGTTCAGAACCTGGCTATATGCAAATTAGTCTGTTCCTGTCCCAGTGCATGATGGGAACAGGGCAAACCAAACTACCAAGCCAATTCTTACACTGGGAAGGAAACAAGCTTCCGGGGACCGATTTCTGGCATTTCAGCCGTCGTCGGCCCGGCTTGCTTGAATCCTGATGGTGCAATGAGCAAGGGACTCACATCTGAGTATACCCTTCCACGCTTAGGGTGGACAAAATATTTAACAACAAGGGGTGGTGATGGACAGAGTTTCTGAATTAAGCAGAATACTCTCACCCAGTCAAGAGATCAGGGCTAGATCCAACACCGTTTTTTAGCTCACTGCACCATCCCAGTTCAGAACCTGGCTATATGCAAATTAATCTGTTCCTGTCCCAGTGCATGATGGGAACAGGGCAAACCAAACTACCAAGCCAATTCTTACACTGGGAAGGAAACACGCTTCCGGGGACCGGTGTCTGGCATTTCAGCCGTCGTCAGCCCGGCTTGCTTGAATCCTGATGGTGCAATGAGCAAGGGACTCACATCTGAGTATACCCTTCCACGCTTAGGGTGGACAAAATATTTAACAACAAGGGGTGGTGATGGACAGAGTTTCTGAATTAAGCAGAATACTCTCACCCAGTCAAGAGATCAGGGCTAGATCCAACACCGTTTTTTAGCTCACTGCACCATCCCAGTTCAGAACCTGGCTATATGCAAATTAGTCTGTTCCTGTCCCAGTGCATGATGGGAACAGGGCAAACCAAACTACCAAGCCAATTCTTACACTGGGAAGGAAACAAGCTACCGGGGACCGGTTTCTGGCATTTCAGCCATCGTCGGCCCGGCTTGCTTGAATCCTGATGCTGCAATGAGCAAGGGACTCACATCTGAGTATACCCTTCCACGCTTAGCGTGGACAAAATATTTAACAACCAGGGGTGGTGATGGACAGAGTTTCTGAATTAAGCAGAATACTCTCACCCAGTCAAGAGATCAGGGCTAGATCCAACACCGTTTTTTAGCTCACTGCACCATCCCAGTTCAGAACCTGGCTATATGCAAATTAGTCTGTTCCTGTCCCAGTGCATGATGGGAACAGGGCAAACCAAACTACCAAGCCAATTCTTACACTGGGAAGGAAACAAGCTTCCGGGGACCGGTTTCTGGCATTTCAGCAGTCGTCGGCCCGGCTTGCTTGAATCCTGATGGTGCAATGAGCAAGGGACTCACATCTGAGTATACCCTTCCACGCTTAGGGTGGACAAAATATTTAACAACAAGGGGTGGTGATGGACAGAGTTTCTGAATTAAGCAGAATACTCTCACCCAGTCAAGAGATCAGGGCTAGATCCAACACCGTTTTTTAGCTCACTGCACCATCCCAGTTCAGAACCTGGCTATATGCAAATTAATCTGTTCCTGTCCCAGTGCATGATGGGAACAGGGCAAACCAAACTACCAAGCCAATTCTTACACTGGGAAGGAAACACGCTTCCGGGGACCGGTGTCTGGCATTTCAGCCGTCGTCAGCCCGGCTTGCTTGAATCCTGATGGTGCAATGAGCAAGGGACTCACATCTGAGTATACCCTTCCACGCTTAGGGTGGACAAAATATTTAACAACAAGGGGTGGTGATGGACAGAGTTTCTGAATTAAGCAGAATACTCTCACCCAGTCAAGAGATCAGGGCTAGATCCAACACCGTTTTTTAGCTCACTGCACCATCCCAGTTCAGAACCTGGCTATATGCAAATTAGTCTGTTCCTGTCCCAGTGCATGATGGGAACAGGGCAAAGCAAACTACTAAGCCAATTCTTACACTGGGAAGGAAACAAGCTTCCGGGGACCGGTTTCTGGCATTTCAGCCGTCGTCGGCCCGGCTTGCTTGAATCCTGATGGTGCAATGAGCAAGGGACTCACATCTGAGTATACCCTTCCACACTTAGGGTGGACAAAATATTTAACAACAAGGGGTGGTGATGGACAGAGTTTCTGAATTAAGCAGAATACTCTCACCCAGTCAAGAGATCAGGGCTAGATCCAACACCGTTTTTTAGCTCACTGCACCATCCCAGTTCAGAACCTGGCTATATGCAAATTAGTCTGTTCCTGTCCCAGTGCACAATGGGAAGAGGGCAAACCAAACTACCAAGCCAATTCTTACACTGGGAAGGAAACAAGATTCCGGGAACCGGTTTCTGGCATTTCAGCAGTCGTCGGCCCGGCTTGCTTGAATCCTGATGGTGCAATGAGCAAGGGACTCACATCTGAGTATACCCTTCCACGCTTACGGTGGACAAAATATTTAACAACAAGGGGTGGTGATGGACAGAGTTTCTGAATTAAGCAGAATACTCTCACCCAGTCAAGAGATCAGGGCTAGATCCAACACCGTTTTTTAGCTCACTGCACCATCCCAGTTCAGAACCTGGCTATATGCAAATTAGTCTGTTCCTGTCCCAGTGCATGATGGGAACAGGGCAAACCAAACTACCAAGCCAATTCTTACACTGGGAAGGAAACAAGCTTCCGGGGACCGGTTTCTGGCATTTCAGCCGTCGTCGGCCCGGCTTGCTTGAATCCTGATGGTGCAATGAGCAAGGGACTCACATCTGAGTATACCCTTCCACGCTTAGGGTGGACAAAATATTTAACAACAAGGGGTGGTGATGGACAGAGTTTCTGAATTAAGCAGAATACTCTCACCCAGTCAAGAGATCAGGGCCAGATCCAACACCGTTTTTTAGCTCACTGCACCATCCCAGTTCAGAACCTGGCTATATGCAAATTAGTCTGTTCCTGTCCCAGTGCATGATGGGAACAGGGCAAACCAAACTACCAAGCCAATTCTTACACTGGGAAGGAAACAAGCTTCCGGGGACCGATTTCTGGCATTTCAGCCGTCGTCGGCCCGGCTTGCTTGAATCCTGATGGTGCAATGAGCAAGGGACTCACATCTGAGTATACCCTTCCATGCTTAGGGTGGACAAAATATTTAACAACAAGGGGTGGTGATGGACAGAGTTTCTGAATTGAGCAGAATACTCTCACCCAGTCAAGAGATCAGGGCTAGATCCAACACCGTTTTTTAGCTCACTGCACCATCCCAGTTCAGAACCTGGCTATATGCAAATTAATCTGTTCCTGTCCCAGTGCATGATGGGAACAGGGCAAACCAAACTACCAAGCCAATTCTTACACTGGGAAGGAAACAAGCTTCCGGGGACCGGTTTCTGGCATTTCAGCCGTCGTCGGCCCGGCTTGCTTGAATCCTGATGGTGCAATGAGCAAGGGACTCACATCTGAGTATACCCTTCCACGCTTAGGGTGGACAAAATATTTAACAACAAGGGGTGGTGATGGACAGAGTTTCTGAATTAAGCAGAATACTCTCACCCAGTCAAGAGATCAGGGCTAGATCCAACACCGTTTTTTAGCTCACTGCACCATCCCAGTTCAGAACCTGGCTATATGCAAATTAGTCTGTTCCTGTCCCAGTGCATGATGGGAACAGGGCAAACCAAACTACCAAGCCAATTCTTACACTGGGAAGGAAACAAGCTTCCGGGGACCGGTTTCTGGCATTTCAGCCGTCGTCGGCCCGGCTTGCTTGAATCCTGATGGTGCAATGAGCAAGGGACTTACATCTGAGTATACCCTTCCACGCTTAGGGTGGACAAAATATTTAACAACAAGGGGTGGTGATGGACAGAGTTTCTGAATTAAGCAGAATACTCTTACCCAGTCAAGAGATCAGGGCTAGATCCAACACCGTTTTTTAGCTCACCGCACCATCCCAGTTCAGAACCTGGCTATATGCAAATTAGTCGGTTCCTGTCCCAGTGCATGATGGGAACAGGGCAAACCAAACTACCAAGCCAATTCTTACACTGGGAAGGAAACAAGCTTCCGGGGACCGGTTTCTGGCATTTAAGCCGTCGTCGGCCCGGCTTGCTTGAATCCTGATGGTGCAATGAGCAAGGGACTCACATCTGAGTATACCCTTCCACGCTTAGGGTGGACAAAATATTTACCAACAAGGGGTGGTGATGGACAGAGTTTCTGAATTAAGCAGAATACTCTCACCCAGTCAAGAGATCAGGGCTAGATCCAACACCGTTTTTTAGCTCACTGCACCATCCCAGTTCAGAACCTGGCTATATGCAAATTAGTCTGTTCCTGTCCCAGTGCATGATGGGAACAGGGCAAACCAAACTACCAAGCCAATTCTTACACTGGGAAGGAAACAAGCTTCCGGGGACCGGTTTCTGGCATTTCAGCCGTCGTCGGCCCGGCTTGCTTGAATCCTGATGGTGCAATGAGCAAGGGACTCACGTCTGAGTATACCCTTCCACGCTTAGGGTGGACAAAATATTTAACAACAAGGGGTGGTGATGGACAGAGTTTCTGAATTAAGCAGAATACTCTCACCCAGTCAAGAGATCAGGGCTAGATCCAACACCGTTTTTTAGCTCACTGCACCATCCCAGTTCAGAACCTGGCTATATGCAAATTAGTCTGTTCCTGTCCCAGTGCATGATGGGAACAGGGCAAACCAAACTACCAAGCCAATTCTTACACTGGAAAGGAAACAAGCTTCCAGGGACCGGTTTCTGGCATTTCAGCCGTCGTCGGCCCGGCTTGCTTGAATCCTGATGGTGCAATGAGCAAGGGACTCACATCTGAGTATACCCTTCCACGCTTAGGGTGGACAAAATATTTAACAACAAGGGGTGGTGATGGACAGAGTTTCTGAATTGAGCAGAATACTCTCACCCAGTCAAGAGATCAGGGCTAGATCCAACACCGTTTTTAGCTCACTGCACCATCCCAGTTCAGAACCTGGCTATATGCAAATTAGTCTGTTCCTGTCCCAGTGCATGATGGGAACAGGGCAAACCAAACTACCAAGCCAATTCTTACACTAGGAAGGAAACAAGCTTCCGGGGACCGGTTTCTGGCATTTCAGCCGTCGTCGGCCCGGCTTGCTTGAATCCTGATGGTGCAATGAGCAAGGGACTCACATCTGAGTATACCCTTCCACGCTTAGGGTGGACAAAATATTTAACAACAAGGGGTGGTGATGGACAGAGTTTCTGAATTAAGCAGAATACTCTCACCCAGTCAAGAGATCAGGGCTAGATCCAACACCGTTTTTTAGCTCACTGCACCATCCTAGTTCAGAACCTGGCTATATGCAAATTAGTCTGTTCCTGTCCCAGTGCATGATGGGAACAGGGCAAACCAAACTAAAAAGCCAATTCTTACACTGGGAAGGAAACAAGCTTCCGGGGACCGGTTTCTGGCATTTCAGCCGTCGTCGGCCCGGCTTGCTTGAATCCTGATGGTGCAATGAGCAAGGGACTCACATCTGAGTATACCCTTCCACGCTTAAGGTGGACAAAATATTTAACAACAAGGGGTGGTGATGGACAGAGTTTCTGAATTAAGCAGAATACTCTCACCCTGTCAAGAGATCAGGGCTAGATCCAACACCGTTTTTTAGCTCACTGCACCATCCCAGTTCAGAACCTGGCTATATGCAAATGAGTCTGTTCCTGTCCCAGTGCATGATGGGAACAGGGCAAACCAAACTACCAAGCCAATTCTTACACTGGGAAGGAAACAAGCTTCCGGGGACCGGTTTCTGGCATTTCAGCCGTCGTCGGCCCGGCTTGCTTGAATCCTGATGGTGCAATGAGCAAGGGACTCACATCTGAGTATACCCTTCCACGCTTAGGGTGGACAAAATATTTAACAACCAGGGGTGGTGATGGACAGAGTTTCTGAATTAAGCAGAATACTCTCACCCAGTGAGGAGATCAGGGCTAGATCCAACACCGTTTTTTAGCTCACTGCACCATCCCAGTTCAGAACCTGGCTATAGGCAAATTAGTCTGTTCCTGTCCCAGTGCATGATGGGAACAGGGCAAACCAAACTACCAAGCCAATTCTTACACTGGGAAGGAAACAAGCTTCCGGGGACCGGTTTCTGGCATTTCAGCCGTCGTCGGCCCGGCTTGCTTGAATCCTGATGGTGCAATGAGCAAGGGACTCACATCTGAATATACCCTTCCACGCTTAGGGTGGACAAAATATTTAACAACAAGGGGTGGTGATGGACAGAGTTTCTGAATTAAGCAGAATACTCTCACCCAGTCAAGAGATAAGGGCTAGATCCAACACCGTTTTTTTTAGCTCACTGCACCATCCCAGTTCAGAACCTGGCTATATGCAAATTAGTCTGTTCCTGTCCCAGTGCATGATGGGAACAGGGCAAACCAAACTACCAAGCCAATTCTTACACTGGGAAGGAAACAAGCTTCCGGGGACCGGTTTCTGGCATTTCAGCCGTCGTCGGCCCGGCTTGCTTGAATCCTGATGGTGCAATGAGCAAGGGACTCACATCTGAGTATACCCTTCCACGCTTAGGGTGGACAAAATATTTAACAACAAGGGGTGGTGATGGACAGAGTTTCTGAATTAAGCAGAATACTCTCACCCAGTCAAGAGATCAGGGCTAGATCCAACACCATTTTTTAGCTCACTGCACCATCCCAGTTCAGAACCTGGCCATATGCAAATTAGTCTGTTCCTGTCCCAGTGCATGATGGGAACAGGGCAAACCAAACTACCAAGCCAATTCTTACACTGGGAAGGAAACAAGCTTCCGGGGACCTGTTTCTGGCATTTCAGCCGTCGTCGGCCCGGCTTGCTTGAATCCTGATGGTGCAATGAGCAAGGGACTCACATCTGAGTATACCCTTCCACGCTTAGGGTAGACAAAATATTTAACAACATGGGGTGGTGATGGACAGAGTTTCTGAATTAAGCAGAATACTCTCACCCAGTCAAGAGATCAGGGCTAGATCCAACACCGTTTTTTTGCTCACTGCACCATCCCAGTTCAGAACCTGGCTATATGCAAATTAGTCTGTTCCTGTCCCAGTGCATGATGGGAACAGGGCAAACCAAACTACCAAGCCAATTCTTACACTGGGAAGGAAACAAGCTTCCGGGGACCGGTTTCTGGCATTTCAGCCGTCGTCGGCCCGGCTTGCTTGAATCCTGATGGTGCAATCAGCAAGGGACTCACATCTGAATATACCCTTCCACGCTTAGGGTGGACAAAATATTTAACAACAAGGGGTGGTGATGGACAGAGTTTCTGAATTAAGCAGAATACTCTCACCCAGTCAAGAGATAAGGGCTAGATCCAACACCGTTTTTTAGCTCACTGCACCATCCCAGTTCAGAACCTGGCTATATGCAAATTAGTCTGTTCCTGTCCCAGTGCATGATGGGCACAGGGCAAACCAAACTACCAAGCCAATTCTTACACTGGGAAGGAAACAAGCTTCCGGGGACCGGTTTCTGGCATTTCAGCCGTCGTCAGCCCGGCTTGCTTGAATCCTGATGGTGCAATGAGCAAGGGACTCACATCTGAGTATACCCTTCCACGCTTAGGGTGGACAAAATATTTAACAACAAGGGGTGGTGATGGACAGAGTTTCTGAATTAAGCAGAATACTCTCACCCAGTCAAGAGATCAGGGCTAGATCCAACACCGTTTTTTAGCTCACTGCACCATCCCAGTTCAGAACCTGGCTATATGCAAATTAGTCTGTTCCTGTCCCAGTGCATGATGGGAACAGGGCAAACCAAACTACCAAGCCAATTCTTACACTGGGAAGGAAACAAGCTTCCGGGGACCGGTTTCTGGCATTTCAGCCGTCTTCGGCCCGGCTTGCTTGAATCCTGATGGTGCAATGAGCAAGGGACTCACATCTGAGTATACCCTTCCACGCTTAGGGTGGACAAAATATTTAACAACAAGGGGTGGTGATGGACAGAGTTTCTGAATGAAGCAGAATACTCTCACCCAGTCAAGAGATCAGGGCTAGATCCAACACCATTTTTTAGCTCACTGCACCATCCCAGTTCAGAACCTGGCTATATGCAAATTAGTCTGTTCCTGTCCCAGTGCATGATGGGAACAGGGCAAACCAAACTACCAAGCCAATTCTTACACTGGGAAGGAAACAAGCTTCCGGGGACCGGTTTCTGGCATTTCAGCCGTTGTCGGCCCGGCTTGCTTGAATCCTGATGGTGCAATGAGCAAGGGACTCACATCTGAGTATACCCTTCCACGCTTAGGGTGGACAAAATATTTAACAACAAGGGGTGGTGATTGACAGAGTTTCTGAATTAAGCAGAATACTCTCACCCAGTCAAGAGATCAGGGCTAGATCCAACACCGTTTTTTAGCTCACTGCACCATCCCAGTTCAGAACCTGGCAATATGCAAATTAGTCTGTTCCTGTCCCAGTGCATGATGGGAACAGGGCAAACCAAACTACTAAGCCAATTCTTACACTGGGAAGGAAACAAGCTTCCGGGGACTGGTTTCTGGCATTTCAGCCGTCGTCGGCCCGGCTTGCTTGAATCCTGATGGTGCAATGAGCAAGGGACTCACATCTGAGTATACCCTTCCACGCTTAGGGTGGACAAAATATTTAACAACAAGGGGTGGTGATGGACAGAGTTTCTGAATTAAGCAGAATACTCTCACCCAGTCAAGAGATCAGGGCTAGATCCAACACCGTTTTTTAGCTCACTGCACCATCCCAGTTCAGAACCTGGCTATATGTAAATTAGTCTGTTCCTGTCCCAGTGCATGATGGGAACAGGGCAAACCAAACTACCAAGCCAATTCTTACACTGGGAAGGAAACAAGCTTCTGGGGACCGGTTTCTGGCATTTCAGCCGTCGTCGGCCCGGCTTGCTTGAATCCTGATGGTGCAATGAGCAAGGGACTCACATCTGAGTATACCCTTCCACGCTTAGGGTGGGCAAAATATTTAACAACAAGGGGTGGTGATGGACAGAGTTTCTGAATTAAGCAGAATACTCTCACCCAGTCAAGAGATCAGGGCTAGATCCAACACCATTTTTTAGCTCACTGCACCATCCCAGTTCAGAACCTGGCTATATGCAAATTAGTCTGTTCCTGTCCCAGTGCATGATGGGCACAGGGCAAACCAAACTACCAAGCCAATTCTTACACTGGGAAGGAAACAAGCTTCCGGGGACCGGTTTCTGGCATTTCAGCCGTCGTCGGCCCGGCTTCCTTGAATCCTGATGGTGCAATGAGCAAGGGACTCACGTCTGAGTATACCCTTCCACGCTTAGGGTGGACAAAATATTTAACAACAAGGGGTGGTGATGGACAGAGTTTCTGAATTAAGCAGAATACTCTCACCCAGTCAAGAGATCAGGGCTAGATCCAACACCGTTTTTTAGCTCACTGCACCATCCCAGTTCAGAACCTGGTTATATGCAAATTAGTCTGTTCCTGTCCCAGTGCATGATGGGAACAGGGCAAACCAAACTACCAAGCCAATTCTTACACTGGGAAGGAAACAAGCTTCCGGGGACCGGTTTCTGGCATTTCAGCCGTCGTCGGCCCGGCTTGCTTGAATCCTGATGGTGCAATGAGCAAGGGACTCACATCTGAGTATACCCTTCCACGCTTAGGGTGGACAAAATATTTAACAACAAGAAGGGGTGATGGACAGAGTTTCTGAATTAAGCAGAATACTCTCACCCAGTCAAGAGATCGGGGCTAGATCTAACACCGTTTTTTAGCTCACTGCACCATCCCAGTTCAGAACCTGGCTATATGCAAATTAGTCTGTTCCTGTCCCAGTGCATGATGGGAACAGGGCAAACCAAACTACCAAGCCAATTCTTACACTGGGAAGGAAACAAGCTTCTGGGGACCGGTTTCTGGCATTTCAGCCGTCGTCGGCCCGGCTTGCTTGAATCCTGATGGTGCAATGAGCAAGGGACTCACATCAGAGTATACCCTTCCACGCTTAGGGTGGACAAAATATTTAACAACAAGGGGTGGTGATGGACAGAGTTTCTGAATTAAGCAGAATACTCTCACCCAGTCAAGAGATCAGGGCTAGATCCAACACCGTTTTTTAGCTCACTGCACCATCCCAGTTCAGAACCTGGCTATATGCAAATTAGTCTGTTCCTGTCCCAGTGCATGATGGGAACAGAGCAAACCAAACTACCAAGCCAATTCTTACACTGGGAAGGAAACAAGCTTCCGGGGACCGGTTTCTGGCATTTCAGCCGTCGTCGGCCCGGCTTGCTTGAATTCTGATGGTGCAATGAGCAAGGGACTCACATCTGAGTATACCCTTCCACGCTTAGGGTGGACAAAATATTTAACAACAGGGGGTGGTGATGGACAGAGTTTCTGAATTAAGCAGAATACTCTCACCCAGTCAAGAGATCAGGGCTAGATCCAACACCGTTTTTTAGCTCACTGCACCATCCCAGTTCAGAACATGGCTATATGCAAATTAGTCTGTTCCTGTCCCAGTGCATGATGGAACAGGGCAAACCAAACTACCAAGCCAATTCTTTCACTGGGAAGGAAACAAGCTTCCGGGGACCGGTTTCTGGCAATTCAGCCGTCGTCGGCCCGGCTTGCTTGAATCCTGATGGTGCAATGAGCAAGGGACTCACATCTGAGTATACTCTTCCACGCTTAGGGTGGACAAAATATTTAACAACAAGGGGTGGTGATGGACAGAGTTTCTGAATTAAGCAGAATACTCGCACCCAGTCAAGAGATCAGGGCTAGATCCAACACCATTTTTTAGCTCACTGCACCATCCCAGTTCAGAACCTGACTATATGCAAATTACCCTGTTCCTGTCCCAGTGCATGATGGGAACAGGGCAAACCAAACTACCAAGCCAATTCTTACACTGGGAAGGAAACAAGCTTCCGGGGACCGGTTTCTGGCATTTCAGCCGTCGTCGGCCCGGCTTGCTTGAATCCTGATGGTGCAATGAGCAAGGGACTCACATCTGAGTATACCCTTCCACGCTTAGGGTGGACAAAATATTTAACAACAAGGGGTGGTGATGGACAGAGTTTCTGAATTAAGCAGAATACTCTCACCCAGTCAAGAGACCAGCGCTAGATCCAACACCGTTTTTTAGCTCACTGCACCATCCCAGTTCAAAACCTGGCTATATGCAAATTAGTCTGTTCCTGTCCCAGTGCATGATGGGAACAGGGCAAACCAAACTACCAAGCCAATTCTTACACTGGGAAGGAAACAAGCTTCCGGGGACCGGTTTCTGGCATTTCAGCCGTCGTCGGCCCGGCTTGCTTGAATCCTGATGGTGCAATGAGCAAGGGACTCACATCTGAGTATACCCTTCCACGCTTAGGGTGGCCAAAATGTTTAACAACAAGGGGTGGTGATGGACAGAGTTTCTGAATTAAGCAGAATACTCTCACCCAGTCAAGAGATCAGGGCTAGATCCAACACCATTTTTTAACTCACTGCACCATCCCAGTTCAGAACATGGCTATATGCAAATTAGTCTGTTCCTGTCCCAGTGCATGATGGGAACAGGGCAAACCAAACTACCAAGCCAATTCTTACACTGGGAAGGAAACAAGCATCCGGGGACCGGTTTCTGGCATTTCAGCCGTCGTCGGCCCGGCTTGCTTGAATCCTGATGGTGCAATGAGCAAGGGACTCACATCTGAGTATACCCTTCCACGCTTAGGGTGGACAAAATATTTAACAACAAGGGGTGGTGATGGACAGAGTTTCTGAATTAAGCAGAATACTCTCACCCAGTCAAGGGTCAGGGCTAGATCCAACACCGTTTTTTAGCTCACTGCACCATCCCAGTTCAGAACCTGGCTATATGCAAATTAGTCTGTTCCTGTCCCAGTGCACGATGGGAACAGGGCAAACCAAACTACCAAGCCAATTCTTACACTGGGAAGGAAACAAGCTTCCGGGGACCGGTTTCTGGCATTTCAGCCGTCGTCGGCCCGGCTTGCTTGAATCCTGATGGTGCAATGAGCAAGGGACTCACATCTGAGTATACCCTTCCACGCTTAGGGTGGACAAAATATTTAACAACAAGGGGTGGTGATGGACAGAGTTTCTGAATTAAGCAGAATACTCTCACCCAGTCAAGAGATCAGGGCTAGATCCAACACCGTTTTTTAGCTCACTGCACCGTCCCAGTTCAGAACCTGGCTATATGCTAATTAGTCTGTTCCTGTCCCAGTGCATGATGGGAACAGGGCAAACCAAACTACCAAGCCAATTCTTACACTGGGAAGGAAACAAGCTTCCGGGGACCGGTTTCTGGCATTTCAGCCGTCGTCGGCCCGGCTTGCTTGAATCCTGATGGTGCAATGAGCAATGGACTCACATCTGAGTATACCCTTCCACGCTTAGGGTGGACAAAATATTTAACAACAAGGGGTGGTGATGGACAGAGTTTCTGAATTAAGCAGAATACTCTCACCCAGTCAAGAGACCAGGGCTAGATCCAACACCGTTTTTTAGCTCACTGCACCATCCCAGTTCAGAACCTGGCTATATGCAAATTAGTCTGTTCCTGTCCCAGTGCATGATGGGAACAGGGCAAACCAAACTACCAAGCCAATTCTTACACTGGGAAGGAAACAAGCTTCCGGGGACCGGTTTCTGGCATTTCAGCCGTCGTCGGCCCAGCTTGCTTGAATCCTGATGGTGCAATGAGCAAGGGACTCACGTCTGAGTATACCCTTCCACGCTTAAGGGTGGCCAAAATATTTAACAACAAGGGGTGGTGATGGACAGAGTTTCTGAATTAAGCAGAATACTCTCACCCAGTCAAGAGATCAGGGCTAGATCCAACACCTTTTTTTTAACTCACTGCACCATCCCAGTTCAGAACCTGGCTATATGCAAATTAGTCTGTTCCTGTCCCAGTGCATGATGGGAACAGGGCAAACCAAACCACCAAGCCAATTCTTACACTGGAAAGGAAACAAGCATCCGGGGACCGGTTTCTGGCATTTCAGCCGTCGTCGGCCCGGCTTGCTTGAATCCTGATGGTGCAATGAGCAAGGGACTCACATCTGAGAATACCCTTCCACGCTTAGGGTGGACAAAATATTTAACAACAAGGGGTGGTGATGGACAGAGTTTCTGAATTAAGCAGAATACTCTCACCCAGTCAAGAGATCAGGGCTAGATCCAACACCGTTTTTTAGCTCACTGCGCCATCCCAGTTCAGAACCTGGCTATATGCAAATTAGTCTGTTCCTGTCCCAGTGCACGATGGGAACAGGGCAAACCAAACTACCAAGCCAATTCTTACACTGGGAAGGAAACAAGCTTCCGGGGACCGGTTTCTGGCATTTCAGCCGTCGTCGGCCCGGCTTGCTTGAATCCTGATGGTGCAATGAGCAAGGGACTCACATCTGAGTATACCCTTCCACGCTTAGGGTGGACAAAATATTTAACAACAAGGGGTGGTGATGGACAGAGTTTCTGAATTAAGCAGAATACTCTCAGCCAGTCAAGAGATCAGGGCTAGATCCAACACCGTTTTTTAGGTCACTGCACCGTCCCAGTTCAGAACCTGGCTATATGCTAATTAGTCTGTTCCTGTCCCAGTGCATGATGGGAACAGGGCAAACCAAACTACCAAGCCAATTCTTACACTGGGAAGGAAACAAGCTTCCGGGGACCGGTTTCTGGCATTTCAGCCGTCGTCGGCCCGGCTTGCTTGAATCCTGATGGTGCAATGAGCAAGGGACTCACATCTGAGTATACTCTTCCACGCTTAGGGTGGACAAAATATTTAACAACAAGGGGTGGTGATGGACAGAGTTTCTGAATTAAGCAGAATACTCTCACCCAGTCAAGAGATCAGGGCTAGATCCAACACCGTTTTTTAGCTCACTGCACCATCCCAGTTCAGAACCTGGCTATATGCAAATTAGTCTGTTCCTGTCCCAGTGCATGATGGGAACAGGGCAAACCAAACTACCAAGCCAATTCTTACACTGGGAAGGAAACAAGCTTCCGGGGACCAGTTTCTGGCATTTCAGCCGTCGTCGGCCCGGCTTGCTTGAATCCTGATGGTGCAATGAGCAAGGGACTCACATCTGAGTATACCCTTCCACGCTTAGGGTGGACAAAATATTTAACAACAAGGGGTGGTGATGGACAGAGTTTCTGAATTAGGCAGAATACTCTCACCCAGTCAAGAGATCAGGGCTAGATCCAACACCGTTTTTTAGCTCACTGCACCATCCCAGTTCAGAACCTGGCTATATGCAAATTAGTCTGTTCATCACCACCCCCTTTTCTGAATCGTTTTTGGCCACTATAGGTGTGGCAGGGTATACTCAGACATGAGTCCCTTTCTCACTGCACCATCAGGATTCAAGCAAGCCGGGCCGAAGACGGCTGAAATGCCAGAAACCGGTCCCCGGTAGCTTGTCTCCTTTCTGGTGAAGAATTGGCTTGGTAGTTTAGTCTGCCCTGTTCCCATGATGCACTGGGCCAGGGACAGACTGATTTGCATATAGCCAGGTTCTGAGCTGGGATGGTGCAGTGAGATAAATAACGGTGATGGATCAAGCCCTGATCTTTGGACTGGGTAAGAGTGGTCTGCCTAATTCAGACACTCTGTTCATCACCACCCCCTTTTCTGAATCGTTTTTGGCCACTATAGGTGTGGCCGGGTATACTCAGACATGAGTCCCTTTCTCACTGCACCATCAGGATTCAAGCAAGCCGGGCCGAAGACGTCTGAAATGCCAGAAACCGGTCCCCGGTAGCTTGTCTCCTTTCTGGTGAAGAATTGGCTTGGTAGTTTAGTCTGCCCTGTTCCCATGATGCACTGGGCCAGGGACAGACTGATTTGCATATAGCCAGGTTCTGAGCTGGGATGGTGCAGTGAGATAAATAACGGTGATGGATAAAGCCCTGATCTTTGGACTGGGTAAGAGTGGTCTGCTTAATTCAGACACTCTGTTCATCACCACCCCCTTTTCTGAACTGAATCGTTTTTGGCCACTATAGGTGTGGCAGGGTATACTCAGACATGAGTCCCTTTCTCACTGCACCATCAGGATTCAAGCAAGCCGGGCCGAAGACGGCTGAAATGCCAGAAACCGGTCCCCGGTAGCTTGTCTCCTTTCTGGTGAAGAATTGGCTTGGTAGTTCAGTCTGCCCTGTTCCCATGATGCACTGGGCCAGGGACAGACTGATTTGCATATAGCCAGGTTCTGAGCTGGGATGGTGCAGTGAGACAAATAACGGTGATGGATCAAGCCCTGATCTTTGAACTGGGTAAGAGTGGTCTGCTTAATTCAGACACTCTGTTCATCACCCCCCCTTTTCTGAATCGTTTTTGGCCACTCTAGGTGTGGCAGGGTATACTCAGACATGAGTCCCTTTCTCACTGCACCATCAGGATTCAAGCAAGCCGGGCCGAAGACGGCTGAAATGCCAGAAACCGGTCCCCGGTAGCTTGTCTCCTTTCTGGTGAAGAATTGGCTTGGTAGTTTAGTCTGCCCTGTTCCCATGATGCACTGGGCCAGGGACAGACTGATTTGCATATAGCCAGGTTCTGAGCTGGGATGGTGCAGTGAGATAAATAACGGTGATGGATCAAGCCCTGATCTTTGGACTGGGTAAGAGTGGTCTGCTTAATTCAGACACTCTGTTCATCAACACCCCCTTTTCTGAATCGTTTTTAGCCACTAAAGGTGTGGCAGGGTATACTCTGACATAATTCCCTTTCTCACTGCACCATCAGTATTCAAGCAAGCCGGGCCGAAGACGGCTGAAATGCCAGAAACCGGTCCCCGGTAGCTTGTCTCCTTTCTGGTGAAGAATTGGCTTGGTAGTTTAGTCTGCCCTGTTCCCATGATGCACTGGGCCAGGGACAGACTGATTTGCATATAGCCAGGTTCTGAGCTGGGATGGTGCAGTGAGATAAATAACGGTGATGGATCAAGCCCTGATCTTTGGGCTGGGTAAGAGTGGTCTGCTTAATTCAGACACTCTTTTCATCACCACCCCCTTTTCTGAATCCTTGTATCTAGCTATAGCAGGTTCTTTTTCATCTCTGCTTTGTCCATTTGTCACTAAATTTTTTTGTCGTCTTTTTCTTTTCCTCTGTTGTGTTCTCTCTCTTGCTCTGGATTTGAGTCTGATAAGGAAAAATAAGTGCTGGTGGATCCCAGCCGCAGCCACCACCTCAAATGAAGCACTGCCTAACACTAAGTCGGAGAAAGTCACTCCCTCCATAAATTTGATTTAAGCAATCTGGATAGTTTCAGTGTTTCAACATGTTTAGTATAAAAAATGAAGAAGTGACACATTCAAATTCCTGTTTCTTCTAAATAAATATTTTATTAAACTCTAAAATCTCTGAGATGCCTAGAGGAATTTTGCTGCTATGCTGAGGCTACTGTGAGAAAATAGTTACATGTAGTTGATATGAAGGACCCGTGTAGAGTGAGGTGAATAAATCACTGTTTAATGTTAAATTCTGAAATCGCTACTCTTCATATGACTTTAATGCTTATAGAAGATATGCTTACTGCCTTGACTATTCCAAAAATGTGCTCTACATCCTTTGAGTAGGAACAAATACTCTCTGCATCATTTGTAGTGCTTATCTTTGGAGAACATGTTATTTGTAATTGTAGTTCCAACTTATGTCTGAGTAGGCAGTGGGTGAACCATTCAGAAAATCTGCGCCCACCTCATGATCCGACCAAGGTATCCTGGTAGTACATTTTCCATCAAGTGTTGCACAACACTGCAAAGAGTGTAGGAAGGCCTTGAATGGTAACCAAACTTTCACCTCAATATCCTTATTTCAGGTGCTTAAAATTGAGTATATATAAAGTACCTTTAAAGGGATTTGTTTCTCTTGAAGGTCAATGATGGGTTGACCACAACTATTTCCCTCAGGGTTGGATTACGTGTTAAAATGTCCCATCTCCTAATCAAAATCTGCTAGAACAAGTTTGCCTGCCGTGTATATTTTGTCATAAAGTAAATGGATCCTTCACTGTGCTGGTCTTCTCTTTTCTAGATCTAAAA